>NC_061846.1:20887283-20909783 GCF_019202785.1 Penaeus chinensis | reverse complement strand
GCACAGCCGTCAGTGGATTCATGGGCAGTGGATGTTTCGATAGCACTTTTAATTCACTTTTTGACGGGGATATGTGTGTGTTTGCGGGTGCTCGTGCTCTTTCGAAAGGGTTGTTATATTTATTCATTAGCGTTGTTAGTTGTACATTTTGGAATGGCCTTGGTATTGATTGTTTAGATAGAGTCCAGGTCAAAAAGTTAAACGCGTAGCGCTGCACCAGGTCCCTTATGGGTTTTCCTGCCGGTATTACAATGAATTTGATCATAAAAGCGGGGAAATATATGAATTATTTTCATCTGCGAGAATTAAATGGGGGTCCAAAATTCAACCGAATCTTCATTTTATTTTTTTCGGTGCTATGAATTAATATATGAATATATATATATATATATTTTCGATGCACAAACTTTTGTAAACAATAATCGTTGGGGCTGGAATTAGTCGACAAAAGTCGGCCATTGTTCTATTCAGCACAGCATCATTGTGTTGTTGAGATCTATTGCATTGGGTATGTTGTTTTAATCTATTGGTATGTAGTTTACAGGGGGATTTTCCGCTTCTCTTGCGGGGAGATTTTAGAGCACGGAATAGTAATGATAATAACAATATTAATATATATTATTAATGCAAAATAAACCTATTATTTTGATTACTCTGATCTAACCGTTTTAAATGAACGATGCAAATTGGGAATGTGCGATGCCATTGTCTGGCTGATTCTGCGGTGATGTGCTCCCCGGCCGGCGAATGATCGGCGAATGGCTGTATCATTTGGGGGATTTGGGGGACGAGAAAGGGCTGAGGGAGAGGGCAGAGGCCGAGGTAGAGAGGGAGGGAGAGGGCAGAGGCCGAGGTAGAGCGGGAGGGAGAGGGCAGAGGCCGAGGTAGAGAGAGAGGGAGAGGGCAGAGGCCGAGACTGAGGGGGTGGAGAGGGAAGAAGGACGAGGAGGGGAGAGTGAGTAGGAGAGCTCGTGGTAGTGGAAGAGAGCGAGAGCGAAAGCGAAAGCGAGTAGATCTACTGGATGATGGGGGAGAGACAAAGTTAGAGGAGATGTAGAGGAAGAGGGAGATGTAGAGGAGGAAGATATAGAGAAGGAGAGGATAAGGGAGATCGGAGGAGGTGTAAAAAGAGACAGAAGCAGAAACAGAGGAAAAATTGTGAATAGGGATGAGGATATACATGGGAAAAGAAAGAAGTGGAGAAGTAGAGGGCGAGGAGAAAGAGAGACAGAGGAGGTAAAGGAAGAGAGGGACTCTGGGAACAAGAGACCTGTTGGCATATTAAAATGATGATGATGCTAATGATGGTGATAATGATAATAATAATCATGATGATAATAACAATGATAATGATAATAGTAGCAATGATAATGGTAATAATAATGATAAAATATAATGATGATGAGACGAGAGACCTGGTGGTATATTTATAGTAATAATGATAATGATAATGATGATGATGATTTTAATCATCACCATCATCATTTGTTTACCTATTTATTTTTTATATTTTAGAGCTTAAAGTGTTTACACTTTACATACAGGCATCTTATTTTCAGTGTTTCTTTACTATAAAGAAAATGACTATTTTTTTGGAAATTAGATATGCTATTCAGTTATCATAATTTTTATTTTTATATAATTTTGTGTAGGTATATTGTAAAAAATTGGCATTCGTTGGAATTTAACCTTCGCTGCCTTAATAACATAATTGGCAAATGAAAGTGACAGCAATAGCAAAATAATTCACTTTGATGGTGGCAGTACGCGTTCTTGTGCATTTTCATGTAAAGCAGAAAAATGAAAATAAAATTAGTCACAGCTGCTGGGAAGTCGACGGAGAATAAAACTGAACGAATAATAGGAGAAGGGAGAAGAGCATAATAATAATAATAATAATAATAATAATAAGAATAGTAATATATAGTAATAGTAATAATAATAATAATAGTGATAGTAATAGTAATAGTTATAATAGTAATAATAGTAATAGTAATAATAATAATAATAATAATAATAATAATAATAATAGTAATAGTAATAGTAATAGTAATAGTAATAGTAATAATAATAATAATAATAATAATAATAATAATAATAATAATGATAATGATAATGATAATGATAATGATAATGATAATGATAATGATAATGATAATGATAATAATAATAATAATAATAATAATAATAATAATAATAATAATAATAATAATAATAATAATGATAATAATAATGATAATAATAATAATAATAATAATAATAATAATAATAATAATAATAATAATAATAATAATAATAATAATAATAATAATAATAATTAATAATAATAAGAGAAGAACGAAAATTGGAAGGAGGAGGATAGGAAGTAGGAAGAAAGGGAGGAGGAGACAGTAAAATAGAAGACAAAAAAGAAGAAGACGAATTTGAAACAAGGATAAGAATGGAAGAGGAGGCAGATTGAAAAACAAAGAAAAAAATAAAGAAGAAGAAAAAAGGAACAGACTTTCGCAAGAGGCTGTCAAAGAACAAAGTGAAGACGTTGGCTGGAATTGGGTACCCCTCCCCCCCCCCGCTTCCCTAAAGTCAGATTCAAGATGAAGCCAAACAATCCACATCGCGCTCTCGCCTCTCGGTGCCTTCGTTGCCTGTGAAGATGACGGACAAACAGACAGATAGACAGGCAGGCAGGCAGGCAGGCAGACAGACAGACAGACAGACAGACAGACAGACAGACAGACAGGCAGGCAGGCAGACAGGCAGGCAGGCAGGCAGGCAGGCAGGCAGACAGACAGACAGACAGACAGACAGACAGACAGGCAGGCAGGCAGGCAGGCAGGCAGGCAGGCAGGCAGGCAGACAGACAGACAGACAGACAGACAGACAGACAGACAGACAGACCTACAAAAAAAGAAAGAAGGGAAGGCAGGAAGAGAGAAAGAAAGATTGAAGTGGGGAACAGAAACAGAGATAAAGGCATACAAAAAGAAAGGAAGGAAGAAAGGGAAAGATTGAACTAGAGACAGAGACAGAAAAAGAGACAGACATAAAAAGAAAGGAAGGAAGAGAGACAGAGATAGATTGAAGTAGGGACAAAAGCAGAGATGAAGACATATAAAAAGAAAGTGGGGAGAGGTTGAGGAAGAAAGGGAGGGAGAAAGAGAATGAAGTAGAAGCAAAACGAGAGGCAGAGGAAGAGAGCGTGTGAGTGTGAGAAAGAGGGAGAGGGAGGGAGAAAGAGAAAGAAGTCGAAGCAAAACGAGAGGCAGAGGAAGAGAGAGTGTGAGTGTGAGAAAGAGGGAGAGGGAGGGAGAAAGCAAACTAAGACTGAGCCAATTTTCTCGTTGTCCTAATCCCACTCGAAGATTTGAGGGCCCGGCGTTGGCGGCGCGGCTCGGACGGCACTCGCGGGACCCCGGCGCTCCGGCGGTCATTTCTTGCTGGGCCTGCTTACGCGACTCGGAGGGGGAGGGGGAGGGGGAAGGGGGAAGGGGGAGGGAAGGGGGGAGAGAGAGGAGAGAGGGTAAGGGGGAAGGTGGTAATGGAGGGGAGAGAAGGTGAGGAGGAAGGGGGGAATGGAAGGGAAGGGAAGGCGGGGAATGGAGGGGCGAAAGAATGGGGGGGGGGGGAGTAGAGGGAAAAGAGGGGGTGCAAGGTAAGGAAGGAGAGGAAGGGGAGCTGGTGGGAAAGGAGGAAAGGGGGATGAGTGGGAAGGGTAAGAAAGGTGGGGTGAGAGAATAAGGGGCGGAAATGGAGGGGAGACAGGGGGTGAGTGGATAGGTACAGGCGGGAAAGGGGGGGGGGGAGGGGGGGAGGGGGAAGGAAGTGGAGAGGATAAGGGAGGAGGAAGGAAGAGAGTGAGTGGGGAGAGTGGAGTAAGGGGGGGGGGGGGGGCGGAGATAAAGGTGAGATGCGAAAGGGAGGAGTATGGAAAGGAGATATAGAGGAGAGAATAAGAGGGGGCGGAGGGGGGCATTGCAGCTTGTAATCCCAGCGCGTGATATGTTGCGCGGCGGCATGCAACATTCACCAGGCGATGGGGTGAAAGGCCTCGCGAGGAGAATATTTGCAATTGCCTGGTCATTTTGCGTTCCGATGATGCGGCGGTGACTGGTGTTTATGGAGTGATGTTGCAAAGCTATTTGCAAAGTCGGAGTTCGATAATTGGGAGGAAGCAAGAATGCGGTGAATTTAAACAACGTCAAGGGGGGGGGGAGGGGGAGCGGGACGGCATGAAAGCAATGCTGATAAATCAGATGAAAGCATTGCTGTGCAAATGAGATGCAAGAGCGTAAACAGCAAATAGAGACAGAACAAAGCAGTGTTCTACCGACAAACGCGAGAATGTGAGTGCCACTCGGACAAAGCCAGAAAGGAGAGCTGTACTGCCAATCGACAGAGAAAAAAAATGGCACTAACAATCGACAAAAGAATAGCGGCAGTGCCAGTGAACAAAAGAGGGAAAGGCACTAACTTCCAGCAGAGGAAAAAAAAAGTGGCACTATCAGTTGAAAGGGGAATTGGTTGGCTCTGCTAGTCAACAGAGAGAGGGTTGGCAATAAGTTAGCCGAAGAAAAAGTGGTACTGCCAGTCGACAAAGGAAAGATTTGCAATGTCAATCAACAGAAGAAGGACTGGCATTATCAGTTGACTGGCAGTGTCAGTCGACAGAGGTGGAATCGACACTGATTCCTTTCTTCTTTCCTCTCTCTCTCTCTCTCTCTCTCTCTCTCTCTCTCTCTCTCTCTCTCTCTCTCTCTCTCTCTCTCTCTCTCTCTCTCTCTCTCTCTCTCTCTCTCTCTCTCCTCTCTCCCTCTCTCCCTCTCTCCCTCTCTCCCTCTCTCCCTCTCTCCCTCTCTCCCTCTCTCCCTCTCTCCCTCTCTCCCTCTCTCCCTCTCTCCCTCTCTCTCTCTCTCTCTCTCTTCTCTCTCTTCTCTCTCTCTCTCTCTCTCTCTCTCTCTCCTCTCTCTCTCTCTCTCTCTCTCTCTCTCTCTCTCTCTCTCTCTCTCTCTCCCTCTCTCCCTTTCCCCCTCTCCCTCTCCCTCCCTCGCTCTCTTTCTCCCTCTCCCCCTCTCCCTTTCCCTCTTCCTCCCCCCCTCCCCTCCTCTCCCCTCCCCTCTCCCTCCCTTTCTTTCCTCGTCTTCCTCCTTCCCTCTCCTCCCTTATCCCCCCGAGCGGAAGAAAGGTGAGGGTCAGGGAGGCCGCGTGAATTGCAAAGGAAGGAAATTGCCGTCTCTCCCTATCTCATACCCTTCTCCTCTCTTCCCCCTCCTCTTCCCTTCCCATCCCCTCCCCTTCCCCTTCCCTCCCCTCCCCTTCCCCTTCCCTCCCCTCCCCCTCCCTTCCCTTCCTTTCCCTTCCCTTCCCTTCCCTCCCCTCCCCTCCCCTCCCCCTCCCTTCCCTTCCCTTCCCTTCCCTTCCCTTTCCTTTCCTTCCCCTTCCCTTCCTTCCCCTCCCCTTTCCTTCCCCTCCCTTCCCCTTCCCTTCCCTTCCCTTCCCTTCCCTTCCCTTCCCTTCCCTTCCCTCCCCTCCCCTTCCCTTCCCCTCCCCTCCCCTCCCTCCCCTCCCCTCCCCTCCCCGCCCCTCCCCCCCCCTCCCCTCCCCTCCCCTCCCCACCCCTCCCTTCCCCGAGATCCCCGGCCTCGCTCCCAGGGTTATTGTTTTCCCCGGGCGGCCGGCGATATCTTAGCCTGTCACTCCCCGGCCGGCGCCATCGGCTCACGGGACTTTGGGGGAAAACTTTGTTCCTGGTCCACGAGTATTTTTTCACTTCCACACGTTCCGTCCTTTTTCCCTTTTTTCTTTTTTTTAGGGGGGGGAGGGATGGTCCTCTTTATTTTTCATTTCTATTTTTTTTTATCTCTGAGTCTGGAGTTTTTTAATCGGTATTAAACGATTTTTTTTCCTGGAGGAAGCGCAAGTTACGAGTATTTTTTGACGTCCGGTGTGTGTGTCTCGTATGATTTATGAGGTGGCAAGTGTGAAACTGACAGTTATTCTTACGAAGTGAGTTTGGTTTATTTCACACGCACGCGCGTGTGTATGTGTGTGCTTGTGTGTGCATGTGTGTGTGTGTATATGTGTATGTGTGTGTTTGTGTGAGTGAGTGTCAGTATGAGTATGAGCATGAGTATGAGTGTAATTATACATTCACGCGCGCACGTATGTGTTTGGGCATGTACGCGAGCGTGTGCATGTGCTACGTATATCCGCACACACGACCACACGTCTAAAATAAGATAAAGGATCTTCGTCTGATCTAAAGGTGGATGGAAATGCAAATGGTGTTAGTAGATATAGAACATACTGGTCATTGGTGCGTGTTATCGAAGGAGAGAGAGTAAGGAAAAGGTGAAGAAAAATAGAAACAAACAAAAGTACAGGAACTGGCGATAATTTGACAGGCAAAGATAAAGGCCGTTTTTTTCCGTCGTTGAGTACAGCAGTCGGATCATTGTGACATATTTGCGGACGCGTGGGTAGTGTGTCTATGCGTGATTGATCAGTCCTTTGTGACGGACACCGGCGTGCTTTCCCCCACGTGTTTGTTCTTTGTTGTAGATATGCTGCATTATTTTTAGCGTCGAGTCCTGTTAAAATTATCTGTTACATGTAGGTCATGAAACCTATATATCGCAGGAATGCAAATCTTCCATGTTTTTTATTTGTTTGTTTGTTTGATTTTATAAAAATAATCGTGTTTATCCTCATTATTGTTTGTATTGATGTAGTTGTGGTTGTAATTGCTATCTTCACAACTATCATTAAAAGTGGCATTAACACCATCGTTAAGACTATTTCATCACTATTACCATTATTTCGATTACGCATCACAACCAACACCACCACCATCATCAATCATCATCGTCATCATCATCATCATCATCATCATCATCATCATCATCATCATCATCATCATCATCATCATCATCATCCCTTCAGTCACTATTTTTGTAATCATCGTCATCACCGTTTTTGCCATCATCATCAGCATATGTTTTGATTATATTATTTCTTCCTCTGTTGCTTCTGATTCTATTTCACTACTAATTATAAGAACGATTTATTTCGTAAAGTTCATCTTTTTTCATAACTTTATGCATTTTTCTTTTGCATTTCTTTTTTTATGATTAAGCGGAATCTGGTTATATATATTTTTAAAAAACAAAATCCATTTATGATTTGTTCCAAGCCTGGCCGTTTTGCATTAGAGAATTAACTATAAATGCATTTTGTTTTGTTTTTTTATGTGAATGTGTATTTTTGTTTAGGGTTTCCAGCAAAATGTTTTAAAATTCATGTGAAAATTATCTTCTTGGAAAAACTGATAAACATTTACCGTGTTATCTGTTGTGGATCGAGCTGGCAGCCGAATCTATTCATACACGCGCGTCCGTCCGTCCGTCTGTCCGTCCGTCTGCCTGGGTCTGCGTCTATTCGTCTGTTAGTGTATCTGTCTCCGTTCGTCCATCCACCCATCCATCCATCCATCCATCCATCCATCCATCCATCCATCCATCCATCCATCCATTAATCCATCCTTCCAACCCATCCATCCATCCACCCACCCATCCATCCACCCACCCATTCATTCATTCATCCATCATTCATTCCATTCATTCATTCATTCATTCCATCCATCCATCCATCCATCCATCCATCCATCCATCCATCCATCCTTCCAACCCATCCATCCATCGATCCATCCATCCATCCATCCATCCATCCATCCATCCATCCATCCATCCATCCATCCATCCATCCATCCACCCAACCCCCCAACCACCCATCCATCCATCCATCCATCCATCCATCCATCCATCCATCCATCCATCCATCCACCCATCCACCCAACCCCCCAACCACCCATCCATCCATCCATCCATCCATCCATCCATCCATCCATCCATCCATCCACCATCCATCCACCCAACCCCCCAACCACCCATCCATCCATCCATCCATCCATCCATCCATCCATCCATCCATTCATCCATCCATCCACCCAACCCCCCAACCCCCCCAACCACCCATCCATCCATCCATCCATCCATCCATCCATCCATCCATTCATCCATCCTTCCAACCCATCCATCCATCCACCCACCCACCCATTCATTCATTCATTCATTCATTCATTCATTCATTCATTCATCCATCCATCCATCCATCCATCCATCCATCCATCCATCCATCCATCCATCCATCCATCCATCCATCCATCCATCCTTCCAACCCATCCATCCATCGATCCATCCATCCATCCATCCATCCATCCATCCATCCATCCATCCATCCATCGATCCATCCATCTATCCATCTCTTCCCGTGTTGACAGCCCGCCTAGAGGGACGGCACCAAATCGCCTTTCACGGCTACCCGGACGGAGCAAAAAAAATTGTCGCTGACGTGGTTATGGTGCGAGTTATGATGTTGATAACTATATTACAGCGTGGAGTCGGCCGGGACATTGGTGGGGAAAATAATAATATTCAAATTTGATGGATAATAAGTAAGCTTAACCACCGCGGAGGAAAATAAGACCGGCCGTAAAAAAGAGTACATAAATTTGACTTATTGCAACCTAAGACGGGTTCAGGAATTTTGTAAGAAAAAAGAAAAATTGCGATAGTGGGGAGGAAGGGAGCGGAGGGGGGGGGGGTAGGAGTCATGCACCCGGCAAGGACATAAAACCTCGCTCCTCTTATTGCGGTGTGGATATCTGCAATAGACACATCCGCGCGGGAATTTCCTTGAGGCGAAGCGAGACCGTGACCGTGTCTGACCTCGTAAGGAGGGTCTCGAACAAAGTCGGAGATGAGTTGCAGAGAAGATGCTTTGCAATATAATGTTCTTTCCATGAATACAAAACTATAACATAAAATGCAATATTCTGGCGAAATTTAAAGTTACGCAACAATGATACAGTACTCCAGTAATGCGTAATTTTACAATCCCTCAGCTCTGCCCCGCAATGCTATAACCGATAACGGACACGGCGCGCACGAAACTGCCCCCGGCGGAGCGGCGGGACAAGGGAGCGACGCCTTAAGATCCTCATAGAGACGAGACATTACAGTTCGGAGGTGACAAGGGCGCCGGAGGTGGTCCCCTGGGGAGGAGATGATGGCCGGCCCGGGCGGATGTAACGACTGGACCCGGTGCTAAAAGTTCTCTCGGAGACGCCGCCCGAGATGCGCCACAGATAAACGGGGTCAGGTCGAAGGTCACGGGGGCTGTGCTGCAGGGGCTGCACCGTGGAAGCACGTGCTGTGTTGCGGATTAAAGAGGGCAGATGCTGGGTGAATGATCTTCGAAAGCTTTATAACTAGAAAAAAACAGACGTAGACACAGAGAGTTCGGAGGTAGAAAGAGCTGATGGCATGTCGACGCGCGGACCGGTTCAGCACCTGACCTTTGGTAGCGAGGCAGATAAAGGACGAAAACCGCACGTCATGCACAGCAACCGGTTGAATAAGCAAGGTGCGAGAGCGAGATAGAGAGGATTGCATGACCTCCGCTTGCCGCCAGTATGACTGCAGTGTTAAGACATTATGAGGACGATGCGAAAAAAGTTAAGGTGTACATGCAAAGCGCCAGTTATTTTGGCGATAAAACATGAATTACGATCTTAATTGCACCCGAGGAACTTGCCTTCGGGGTTCGCTCCCGGCCCGCCTGAGCCGGCCCGCTCCGAACTGCGCACGCTGGCATGTCCGCTCCACGCTCGCCGACTGCCAAAGGGACAAGCACGCGCACATACGCATGGTAGCAAGCACAAGAACATGCATTTTCGTATGCACAGGCATGCGTATGTCAGTGAGTACTAAATTTCATACACTTGCTAAGAGCACATGTGTACGCCTGTACACGCACGCAGAATGACACGCACAGAGGCGCTTCCAGTCCCTCAGACACACATGCTTACGTATACCCAAACGGAGCATAACTACAAATCCTTTTATGCAACAAAGTGATCTGTTATGATTGTGAATTCGCGTGACAATATAAACATCACTTCTAAAAGATTATTCTGAATGTACAGGTTCACACATTTCTAGATTAGGGTTTTATTTATGCCCACTGCCACATTCATGAACATAAATGACACACAAATATACAGAGAGCGAGAGAGAGAGAGAGAAAGAGAAAGAGAAGGAGAAAGAGAAAGAGAAAGAGAAAGAGAAAGAGAGAAAGAGAGAAAGAGAGAAAGAGAGAAAGAGAGAAAGAAAGAAAGAAAGAAAGAAAGAAAGAAAGAAAGAAAGAAAGAAAGAAAGAAAGAAAGAAAGAAAGAAAGAAAGAAAGAAAGAAAGAAAGAAAGAAAGAAAGAAAGAAAGAAAGAAAGAAAGAAAGGAAGGAAGGAGAGAGAGAAGGAGAGAGAGAGAGAGAGAGAAAGGAGAGAGAGAGAGAGAGAGAAGGAGAGAGAGAGAGAGAGAGAGAGAGAGAGAGAGAGAGAGAGAGAGAGAGAGAGAGAGAGAGAGAGAAAGGAGAGAGAGAGAGAGAACGAGAAAGAGAGAGATTATAAGGATGGAAAGCATCCGTCAAGTCATGAATCCTGAAAAAACTCTCCTAACACAGCACGCAAGAAGACATTCGCCCATCAACATTACGCGTAATAACACCCTGATAATAAGAACGGCGGAGATAGGAGGCATTAACAAAACATTTACCTAATGAAACATCGATTGGGAATCTTTAAAGAAAGGCACGAAACAGAAAAAGATAATAAGGGAGGAAGGGAGGAAGGAAGGGAGGGAGAAAAGGAGGAAAGGAGGGAGGAAGGAGGGAGGGAGGGGGTAATGGGGAACAGGAAGTATGTATAAAAAGGAAATTCGTCTTAGAAATAACTCAATGTCACCGCGCCTTCAGCAGTGGCGTGTTTATGTGTCTTTATGGCGTCGAGCTGTAGGAGACAGTGAAGGACTGGAGTGGGGAAGGAGGGGGATGGAGAAGTCGAGAGAAGGTTAGAGAGGGTAAGAATAGGGGTAGGGAGGGGGATAGGAGGGGGATGGAGAAGTAGAGAGAAGGTTAGAGAGGGTAAGAATAGGGGAAGGGAGGGGGGGGGGAGGAGGCAAGAGGAAAGACTGTATGTAAAGGGAAGAGGGCAAGAAGAAGAGTGGGGATGTGCGGTGAATGGAAGGTTAAGGGGAGCAGGGTAAAGATGAGGGCTAAAATGAGGGTTAGGTAGAGCTTATGGTTAGGGTAGAGTAAGAGGGGAGATTGGGAGAAGAGGTTAGAAGAAGAAGAAAAGGTAGGAAAGGGATAAGAAAAATGGTAGGATGAGGAGTAAGCATAGGGGGCAGAGAGGAATTATAAAGGTAGAGAGAGCTGGATAAGAAGAAGGTAACAGCACGGCTCTTCTGATATTTTTATCAGCGTTGTTCTACTCCTTTCTTTTCCTCAACTTTCCCTTCGTTCCTGTTTCTCTTCCACTGCACTGGGATATCTCACTCGCCTGTTGATAATTACGGGTTGCGCAGGAGCGAAACTTTGACCGGTCATTTTATATTGCTCGAGGAAAAAGTAGAGTTATTGGTAAAGTTTTCGGCGCCTTCAGAAAAAAAATGGTATTCTGTCAATCGATGAAGGACAGACCGAAAGGGAACGGGAAGTGGAAAGGGGGGAAAAAAATGATAATGAGGGAATGAACGAAGGAATACGATGATGAAAATGGGTAATTATACGCACTGCTTTACACGCAATAAGATAAGGAAGGCTGCCTATGATGAGGAAAATAATGGTGGTGGTACTAAGAATAATGATAATTACGTTGATAAGGATGATAATGATAAACAATGATAACAGTAATAATATTGATGATGATGATAGCAAGACAATAATAATGATGATAAAAATATAATGTAATATAATATGATGTGATTAGAGTATACATGATATGATATTATGTTTTATTCTTTAATATAGTATAATATAGTACAACATAATATAATGATAATGTGTTATATGGTATAATATGGTACAGTATGACATGATATCTAAGACATTATAATAATGATATGATGTGATATGGTATGATACGGTACAATAAGACGCGGTATATAAAACAATATAATGTAAAAAGAGATTTACAAGAATCGAAGACACAAGAAAGAGCTATGAAGGGAAAAGGTGGCTGTCTCGACAAGTTTCTGATGACACACTATATAATACATTTCAATGGAAGGTCCTGCATAACACAGGAGCTCAGTCCGTATACTTTTTTCGCGTGCTGGGTCTGTTGTCAAGGGCGAGATAGAGAACGGGCGAGCCTCTGCCTAATTAAACTAATGCAGAATAACTAATTGGGCTGTTAGGAGATGCACGCCAGACGAAAGATGTTTTTCATTCCACCTGAGTGACCCCTTAAGAATAAGAAGGTAATTAGCGAGCACCTGACGATCTCTTAAACCTCGATAAGTGCGTACTTCAGCAGGTGAGGCTATTCATCAACTGGAGGGGCTTGTGCTCTACCTGTCTCTGCCCCCACCTGGCTGCCTGGCCCGCCCTGTCGTGCCCCTTCCCTTCCCACCTTACGCTCACGCACGCTTGTGGGCACGTGCGCGCGCACATACACGCATATGCACTCTTACACGCATATGCACACTTACACTCTCACACTAACAATCGATTCTCATATTCACACTCATTCATTCATTTCATTCATTCATTCATTCATTCATTCATTCATTCATTCATTCATTCATTCATTCACTCACTCACTCACTCACTCACTCACTCACTCACTCACTCACTCACTCACACACACACACACACACACACACACACACACACACACACACACACACACACACACACACACACACACAGACACACACACAAACCACACGCACGCACGCACAAGAACATTCACACTGAAACGCAGGCATAACAGAGGGATTTATTTGTACATTCGAAATACGGGAATTTCACATAAATCGTTGCACGAGGGAATTATGCAGCATGTTGCTTTCTCGCACGTCATACTGGCGTGAGTTATGCATTAAACTCGCCTGAGGATTAGAAGGGGCTACTACAGCAGGTCAAAGCCACCCAAAGTAGAACTGTTTAAGGTAGAAATTGCCTCGGCGTCTGTGTCGTTGACATGACTGTGCCATGCGTAAAGATGTGTATATTTTCATATTTTCATTTCTGTCTTCTTCGGTTTTCGCAATGTTTTCTTAGCATGTAAATTGCCAAAAATATTTTTCTTCTCTAAACTTTATTTTTTTTTTTTCAGAAGAAGACAAAAAAACCTGTGTGTATTTAAGCGTGCAAACTTAGAGATTCAACAAGTTAGAGGGCGTTGGTTCAGGCGGCCGTGCCTTAAAGCTACATTTGCGGAAAAGGCCACGTCAGGGCTCGGCCGGGGAGCGGGTGGAAAGGGGAGGAGAGAGGAAGAAGGAAGGGTCACTCTCCTTCTCACTTTTATTTCAACATACATATACATGCACGTCACACACGCACGCATACGCACACATGCACACTCACGTACACGCACACATGCACACGCACACATGTATACGTACACTTGTACTCTCTCTCACACACACACACACACACACACACACACACACACACACACACACACACACACACACACACACACACACACACACACACACACACACACACACAAACACACACACACACACACACACACACGCACACACGCACACAAACACACAAACACACACACACACACACACACACAAACACACACACACACACACACAAACACACACACACACACACAAACACACACACACACACACACACACAAACACACACAAACACACACAAACACACACAAACACACACACACACACACACACACACACACACACACACACACACACACACACACACACACACACACACACACACATATTGCTCTTTCTTTCAGCAGCTCAAACATAGACATGGACTGTTGACATCAACCTCAAAATCCATCGAAGGCAAATTAAACCCAAGTATTCAAGGTAAACATAAAGGGGATTAATCTGCCGCAGAATCGCCGGCCTTAACCGCAAGAGAAAAGGCAAACAATCCATTCGAATCTTCAGAATACGATATGAGCTTAATCAAACAAATGACAAAATGGCTTTCCAAGATGGCGGATCGGAGTCACGAGTGCTCCATGAGGCCATACTTGATAACGGTGGTAAATTGCGCGCGCGCGCGCGTGTGTATATGTGTGTATATGTGTGTGTGTGTGTGTGTGTGTGTGTGTGTGTGTGTGTGTGTGTGTGTGTGTGTGTGTGTGTGTGTGTGTGTGTGTGCTGGAATAGAGTATATGTATGTGTACTGGAATAGAGTATATGTATGTGGAGGAGGAATCTACGTTAGATTTGTTTCGGTTTCCAATGTGAAACGAAAGGTTTGGAATCAAAGTCTTGACGTGTTCTGCGACGGAAGAGGAAGGGGAGATACGCGTGTTAAGATCACACAGAGAAATACAATTGCGGTGACTTAGTTCATGTGGACGGCGGGTTGACTCCGTGAGAGAGATACCAACGGAAGAGGCAAAGAGAATCAGGCACGTTGTCTTACTAGCTGAAGAGAGACGGAAGGTCAGGCTGGATCAGTCAGCTTGGGAAACTTTGGTTAATAGGTTTGAAATAGTTCAATTGGTTGATGAGAGAGGGTGTCAATCTGCAGACGTGGAAATCAGTGGAGGGTTAGACTGAAAGGGAAGCTGATATGACGCCAGAGTGGTTAATGTGGCATTATTTACCGCTTATTTGATAAAGATGAGATGGAATAATCATGTCGCGAGATGCTCTGGATGAGCCTAGCCTTCGCTAAAGCCCAACAGATGGCGAAGGTATAGGCTTGGGAGGCGCTTGTTCGTGAGGCAGTTTGTAACGGACAGGTTGATGGCCCGGTGGAAGACGATTTTACGCTCGGGAGGACTTCATAAGGAGTCGAGCCCGGCTGGAAAGGGCAGGCTGAGGGCCGAAACCTGGAGATGATCTTGGTAATTGGGGTTTCCTCCGTGCCCTGATCTTGACAAGCTTGAGGCGGAGTCCTTCATGGGTGAGGATTCGCCCTATCTTCGCCCGAGCTGGCCTAGACACGTAGATAGCGGCTGATCCCCGCGACGTTGCTCTCTTCCTTCAGAGAGGTCTCCGTCCAGCCGCTTCAGGAGGGGAAATGGAAGGATATTAAGCTGCTTCTCCTTAGCGCTTGGCGATATGAATGCCCGTTTCTGCCCCCCGCCTTAGAAGCGAAACAAAATATATAGTTTATAAGACAGTTTGAATACCATGTTCACTTTTGATATAGTGTGCCATCAAGAACACCATATTCCCGTCGTTCCAACTTCATACACGTATACAGTAGGAGTCTGTGTGTGCGTGTGGGTGAATATATTACCGTCTTATTGTAAATATCCTTGTCTTTCTGGGGAGAGACTCCTAATCTATTTATTTTCTCCCAAGGTTCCATTTTACCTGGAATAAAAAAGAGGTATCCTAGCGGGAGAGATCTTCATTAACTGTAAGGATATTTACCCGGAGTCAACAGTTTGCCTTAAGATTTTTATGTACTTACACACCCACTGTTTTCTTGGTGAGGGGATGATGGGGGCGGGTGAAGGGACGAGGGTGGGGGGGTGTCCCTGTTTGTCTTAAGGCTCTCCCGTACCTTGGCGTCCTAAGCCATGCGTGAAAAATTCTTTCTTCAGCACCATTTATTCGGAAAATCTCGCTTTTTGTGTGTGTGTTGGCGGGGGAGATGGGAGTTGCTTTGGTAAAGGGATCTTAATGCGGGTTTTGCGCCCAAATGGGTCGAGGCACCAGGATATGGGGAACCGATCGTATTTCATGGATGTGATTTCACGTTTAAAGAATTTCTTCGTGTGTTATATTTCGGCGGGGAGTACCTTTTTTTGTTATTTGTTGGTCCCATTTTGTTTTCTTATAACTAGTGCCGATACGCAAATCTTCGTATGTTAGATGATATGTTTGTAACTGCACGTAATCACGCCCATATATAAAAAAATAATTGATGCAGACTTTATTAATTATTAACCATATAATTTCTTCTTTCAGGTGAGTGAGGGACGTGCCTTAGCGTCGCTTCTTACGGCTGGTAAGTTTGGCCCAAGAGAAGGAGCGAGGAAGAAATAAGATTTTAGCTTATAGGAGAAGAATGTTAAACTTTTTTTTTTTTTTTTTTTTTTTAATTCTCTCTCTTTCTCTTGGGATAATTTTCAAACACTTGGCGGGTAAACTTAGCATAATGTCCAAGAAAATGCCAATGCCGGAAGGGGAGCAGGTTGTAAATAGAGCGTCGTTGGGTGCTTACGCAGTTTTATATGCTCGTGTATGCGTGTATGCGCGCGCGTGTGTGTGTGTGTGTGTGTGTGTGTGTGTGTGTGTGTGTGTGTGTGTGTGTGTGTGTGTGTGTGTGTTGCCGTTGTGTGTGTGTGTGTGTGTGTGTGTGTGTGTGTGTGTGTGTGTATGCGTGTGTGTGTGTGTGTGTGTGTGTGTGTGTGTGTGTGTGTGTGTGTGTGTGTGTGTGTGTGTGTGTGTGTGTGTGTGTGTGTGTGTGTGTGACAGAGAGACAGAGTATGAGTATGAGTATGAGTATGAGTATAGATGTCAGTACGAGAGTATGACTGCGGAAAGGGAGAGTGAGTATTAAAGATATGTTTTTTGTAATAAGAAAACGAGCGAAAAGATAAACATTTTAGAAATGCGAAATGCATTTTAAATAAAAAGCAAGAAAGCTCGGAACGGAGACGGAGGCAAGAAATGTGTATAATAATATATACGTGCTTTTGCAACATCATCCCGAGGAGAGTAAATATTGCCAGAATCACACAGCATTTTCCAATCATTTTCCTTTTCGCTTGTTTGCCGTCTAAACGTAAACAATTATATCTCGGCAGCCTTGAGGTGAGAGTCGCTATTGTCAACAACGAAAGACAGGCAAGTAAGTAAAAGGTAAAAGAGGCAGGCAAGCAAGCAGACAGGCAGGCAGGTGGGACAGGAAGCAGGCAGGCACACATCCAACCAACCAGACATGCATGTACGCAGATTTGTAGGCAGGTAGGCAAATGTATCGGTAGGCAAGCAGGTAGGTAGACAGGCGGACAAGTAGGCAAGCATATAAGAAGGCAAATGGGCAGGCATGCAGACCGTCAAGCTAGGCAGGAGAGGTGACAACGATAGCCTGACTTGTTGCCTAGTGACGAACAAGACAAGGAAGCAGGCAGGGGAACTGTTGTATAACGAGATAAAGATGAAGTTCGTGATGATGAGAGAAAAGGAGGATCGATGCGGAAACAGGGAAGAGGTCGGAATTCATTCAAACAACGAGGCAACGCAAGCAAAACGAACGAAAAAGGCAAAGCAAGCAGAACAGAAAAAAAATAGTCGTTCAATATATAGGAGACATATTTTTTTCCCCTTGCATGAAGTCAACGCAGCCTTCGTTAAGGTCCAAGCAAGCAAACAGATAGGCAGGCAAGCAGACAAGCAACAACAATGGGATTATTTCAGCTTTAAATTATTCAGGTTAAGGTTTTATCCCGCGCACCGGCCTGTTGGTGCGGGGTCGTCGGTAAGGCAGAGTCTACATACAGACTGACAGTGACTGATGGGCTCTAATGGCGGTGGCGGTGGCGGTGTTCTAGCCTTCGTTTTTTCTAGTTTAATTAGAGTAGTAGTAGTAGTAGTAGTAAGTAGTCTAGTAGTCTAGTAGTCTAGTAGTAGTAGGAGTAAGAGTTGCAGTAGTGCTATAACGCCATTTATCATTGAAATTGCCATTATGATTTTCATCATCATCAATATCAACAGTAACAACAACGGCACCAACACCATCACTCTAAATTACAGAAAGGTGATTGCAGTAGTAGTAGTAGTAGCTTGGTACCTGTAGCGCTGTAGTATTTGCAGTGGCAGAGGTAGCAGCCTTAGTAGTCATACCGGTAATGAACTTAGTACTAATGCGGAAACTGTGAGAGTAAGTTCCATTGTGATGAAAATAGCGCAGTTTTGAAGTAACGATATGGTTTAGTTAATATGAATGTATTTTGCGCAACAATGACTAAGCACATTGGAAAGCGGTAGTACAGATGGGGAATTCGCGTGATCTACTAACATGTACAGATCATTCATGAACAAAAATATATGATACTTTAGAAGATATAATGATCGTTGCATTTATGATAGCAGCGATTAGGTCATCAACGATAATTGTGTGCGCCCTAATTATGGCGAGCACGATAGTATGATTAGCGGTTGAGGTATGATAGTAATTAATAATTTATCGATTATTGACGATTATGTTTACGTGATAATAGCAACGACAATTATTATGAAGCTCATTACGATTTTAATTACTTGGCTGATAACGGATATGAGTTTCACTCTTTTTATTTTTTTATTCCGGGATGAAAAGGAGAGATGCACATGGCAATGGCCTAATTGATGATGGGGAGCGATTTTGCATTTTCTATTATGAGAGAGAAATGAGAAATCAATCAGTTAATGTCAGTGGAAAAAAGGCCAGGGATGCCGTCCGGATTTCATTCTAGAATTACGGATAATAAGTTGTGCAAAAATATCAATACGGGACGAGTCTGCTTTTAATAAAGTCCCGAAGGAGTCTGTTTCGCAGTATTTGTCGGGATGAAGATGCAGCTTCTCTGTGTGTGCATTGGCATTAGATCTGAATTTGCTGGGATTTCCTGCTATTGTGTCGGGCGTCCGAGATCCTGCTCCCGACGAGGAGGCTGCGGCCAAGGACTCACGCCGGACGCCCTCGCGTTTTGATTTCAGTTGGCTCGGTTTGTGGGTTTTTGTGCACCTCCCCCTCTCTATCTGTTGTCTGTCTTATCTCTCTCTCTCTCTCTCTCTCTCTCTCTCTCTCTCTCTCTCTCTCTCTCTCTCTCTCTCTCTCTCTCTCTCTCTCTCTCTCTCTCTCTCTCTCACACACACACACACACACAAACGCACGCACACACACACACACACACACACACACACACACACACACACACACACACACACACACACACACACACACACACACACACACACACACACACACGCCAGGACTCGTTCTCAAGTGGCGCCATGGTGCGCCTTATACCGCGCGGTTGGCTATCTTCCCCTTTTTCTCCCCTTTTTCTCGTGGCTCCTTCCGCCCCGCCTCACTCATTAGAGATTCTTCGCCCCCCTGCCTCCCCTCGGCGCCAGGTGAGGCCCGTGCCCCGGCCTGGACTGGCGGGGCCCTAATTAGCTTTAACCTTGTCCTCACGCCTCTGCGCACATTCCAATCTGCTGCGGCCTTTTGGGTGCTGGGATGCTGGATGCCCCCCCCCCCTCTCTCTCTTTCTTTCTCTCTCTCTCTCTGTCTCTCTCACTCTCACTGTCTCTCTCTCTCACTCACTCACTCACTCACTCTCTCACTCTCTCTCTCTCTCTCTCTCTCTCTCTCTCTCTCTCTCTCTCTCTCTCTCTCTCTCTCTCTCTCTCTCTCTCTCTCTCTCTCTCTCTCTCTCTCTCTCCCCCTCCCCCTCACTCTCTCCCCCATCTTCTTCCCCTTATCCTCCTATCGTGTCTTTCCTCCTATCCTTTCCCCCCTTCTTTTTATTATCTATTTTTCTAACTCCCTCCTTATCTAAAGTCTAAAACTTAAGATAGATGTACATCCAAATTTTATATACATACATACATACATACATACATACATATATACATACATACGTACGTACGTACATACATACATACATACATACATACATACATACATACATACATACATACATACATACATACATACATACATACATACATACATACATACATACATACATACATACATACATTCATACATACATTCATACATACATCATACATACATACATACATACATACATACATACATACATACATACATACATACATACATACATACATACACATACACATTTAGATATACATATCTATATGTACATGTATACATACAAACACACACACACACACACACACACACACACACACACACACACACACACACACACACACACACATATATATATATATATATATATGCATAAATGTGTGTGTGCGTGTTCGTGTGCGTGTGCGTGTGCGTGTGCGTGTGTTATATTATATATCACCCTCGTCCGCAAAGGGTTCCTCTGAAAAACTCTCCTAATTGTTTCTTCTGGTCCATTACCCCTTCATTATCGTTTTTTTCAAGTCCGCCCAGATGGACGTCGCGTGAACGTCCGTCTTCGAGAGGCCGGGAAGAGCAGTTGGGTGGCCGTTGTTATTGTTTTTTTTGTTCATGTTTAATTTTCATTTTGGGTTTTCGGTATGTGAATGTTATCGGCGTTGTTTATGTGGTGTTGTTTTTCTAATTTTATTATTATTGTTTGTTATTGTTTGTTGTTAGAGATTTTGTTATTATTATTATTATTGTCACCATCGTCATCATCATCATCATCATTATTATTATTATATTTATTATAATTATTATTATTGTTATTATTATTATTGTTATTATTATTATCATCAATATTATCTCAATTAGCATTGTTGTTGTTTTTTGTTGTTTTTATATCATTGTTTATTGTGATTATTACCATCAGTACTGATAGTAATGATAGTATTATCATCTTCACGGTTATCCCTTCACTACAGCATTAACATATTTTCATCACTTATTATTACCTTAAATGAGAGAAGCTCGAGGCGGCCGAGAAGGGAGGGACTCACGGCTGCCCTTTCATCTCGCCCGTCTGGCTTCGGCGAGGCAGTCGGGATCGAGATTTAGTTTTTAGCATTTTCCTTTTTAGTTTTTATCATTTTCCTTTTTAGTTTTTATCATTTCCTTTCTTTTTTTTTGACTGTTGAGATTTTTTTTTTTGGGGGGGAGGGTATTTATATTGATTTAATATTTTTTTGTTTATGTGTTTAATTATTTTTTGCTTATATTTATTTAATCATTTTTGGTTTATATTTGTTTAGTTATTTTTTGCTTATATTTATCTAATCATTTTTGTGTATATTTGTATAGTTACTTTTTGCTTATATTTATTTGATATTTTTTATTTGTTTAATTTTTGTTTTGTTTATATATATTAAATCACATTTTTTTTTTACTCATTTTTTTTTTTTGTAACGGTCGCGGTTGCAAAAGAAAGAAATAAAAGAGGGGGGGAGGGGTGGAAGATACGGGAGAGGGAGTGGGTGAAGAGGAGGGAGGAGGGAGGAGAAAGGGAAGAAGGACGTAGAGGGAGAGAAAGGAAGCAATGAGGCGAAGGAAAAGAAAAAGTGAAAACAAGAAAAAATAAGTAATAAAAGAAGAGAAAGAAAGAAGGAAAAAGGAAAATATTATCATCATTATTGTTATTATTTGTAGTAGTGGTAGAAGAAAAAGTAACAACAAAGCATATATAATGATGATGACAAGAAAACGAATAAGCAGAATAAGCAACCAAAGAAAGGGCCTTTCCTCTCGGGCCTTTTAACGCCCTGCAGTAAGTGTCCTTTAATCCAATAAGTTCTGGGTCGCCGTCGCCCGCGCTGCATTCCAATCCGCGCGCGCCGCGGACATGTGTCGCTCCGGGAGGCGGCCGTGTAGTCTCCCTCCCGAGGGGCGGATCCGGCCAAGATGCCCTTTTCCTTTTGCGGTTTTTGTTCTTTTGGTCTTTCTTGTTTAGATTTTTTTAGATCTTCTATCTTCTTCTTTTTTTTTTTTTTTTTTTTTTGCTTCGTTCTTTTTTTCTCTTCTTTTTTTTCTTCCTTTTTTTCATTTCTTGTTTTCTTCTTCTATTTTTTTCTTTTTCATTTTCTTTTCTTTCTTTTTTCTTTTCCTTTTTTCTCTTCCTTTTTCTTTTCTTTTTTTTCCCTCTTCTACTTCTTCATAAAAGCTGTTCTTGTTGGGGCGATTTTTTTCACTCGGCACTTGAGTCACGCTTTTCCACTTAGCCGTTTCTCGCCTCGCGCTCGCCTGTCCGAATGCCTGGCTCGGGTTTCGTCTGGTGCGGCTTCCGATTCTGCTGTTATTTTTATCATCATCTCCATCTTCATCTCCATCTTCATCATCTTCATCTTCATCTTCTTCATCATCTTCATCATCTTTATCTTCATCATCAGTAGTAATTATAGTATCGTTATTATCGTTGTTTTGTTGTTATTGCTATCATCATCATCTTCATCTTCATCATCTTCATCTTCATCTTCTTCATCATCTTCATCATCATCTTCATCTTCATCATCGTCATCTTCATCTTCTTCTTCATCTTCATCATCATCTTCATCATATTCATCATCATCTTCATCTTCTTCATCTTCTTCATCATTTTCATCTTCATCTTCTTCATCATTTTCATCTTCATCTTCATTTTCATCATCAGTAGTAATTGCAGTATCGTTATTTTCGTTGTTTTGTTGTTATTGCTATCATCGTTATCATCTTCATCACTATTATCGGTTTTGTTATCATCAATATTGCTATCAATCTTCTTTGTCCTTTTCTCCC
>NC_061846.1:20879783-20882283 GCF_019202785.1 Penaeus chinensis | reverse complement strand
TCTTCTGCCTGTCCTTCCACCTCATCCCACGTTTGGTTTCCATTGCGTTTACCGATTTGGCTTTGCCTCGACTGTCTCCTGCATTGGCAAATTGCAGCGGGAAATCACAAGGAAAGAAGCTTTAGAGGAAAGTCCAAACAGTAGGAACGAGGTTAAGATTTCCCTTTCTTCTCCCTCTCTCTCGGTCTTTCTTCTCCTCTCCCTCTCTACCTCCGTCCCTTCCCCTTCTCTTTCCCTCTCTTTCTAACTCTTCCACTCCTTTTTCCTTACTGTAACCCCCCCCCCCCTCTCTCTCTCTCTCTCTCTGCTGTGTGGTGCAGCGGTAGCGTTCTCGTCTAGCAATCTTGCTGACCTGCGTTCGAATCCCTCGCCGCCAGTGGATGGTGAACCCCGGCCATTCCTTGCACACAGGGGATAGTTTAGAAGCAAAATGAAACAGACAATATGTCACACCAAGAATATCCATTGTTACAAATGGAATCAAAACTAAACTCTCTCTCTCTCTCTCTCTCTCTCTCTCTCTCTCTCTCTCTCTCTCTCTCTCTCTCTCTCTCTCTCTCTCTCTCTCTCTCTCTCTCTCTCTCTCTCTCTCTCTCTCTTCTCCCTCCATCCCTCCATCCCTCCCTCTTTCCCTTCCCCCATTCCCCGTCTCCCTCCCCTCTCCTTTCCTCTCCCCTCCCCTCCCCTCCCCCCTCCCCTTCCCTCCCCCCTCCCCTTCACTCCCCTCCCCTCCCCTCCCCTCCCCTCCCCTCCCCTCCCCTCCCCTCCTCTCCCCCTCAGTCTCTTTCATCCTCTCACATCCTCTCTCCTCTTCCCTTTCCATCACGCCTGTCTCGAAATAGACAATAACAAATCCTAAAGTCTAACAATGTGCTCTCGCATCAATCCCGCACTTTCACCTTTACAGAAACTTCACATTTAAGGATTTTGTTTTGGATGCCACTTGATATTTATACTCTCTTAACGACGTCCTGACATCGCGATTTCCTTAGAGAGAGAGAGAGAGAGAGAGAGAGAGAGAGAGAGAGAGAGAGAGAGAGAGAGAGAGAGAGAGAGAGAGAGAGAGAGAGAGAGAGAGAGAGAGATAGAGAGTGAGTGAGGGTGAGGGAAAGAAAGAGGGTGAGGGAGAGAGACAGGGTGAGGGAGAGAGACAGGGTGAGGGAGAGAGAGGGTGAGGGAGAGAGACAGGGTGAGGGAGAGAGACAGGGTGAGGGAGAGAGACAGGGTGAGAGAGAGAGACAGGGTGAGGGAGAGAGACAGGGTGAGGGAGAGAGACAGGGTGAGGGAGAGAGAGGGTGAGGGAGAGAGACAGGGTGAGGGAGAGAGACAGGGTGAGGGAGAGAGACAGGGTGAGGGAGAGAGACAGGGTGAGAGGAGAGAGACAGGGTGAGGGAGAGAGACAGGGTGAGGGAGAGAGACAGGGTGAGGGAGAGAGACAGGGTGAGGGTGAGGTTGAGAGACAGGGTGAGGGAGAGAGACAGGGTGAGGGAGAGAGACAGGGTGAGGGAGATGCCGCGTCTCACGTTATATTCTCGCTATGGATGAGAGTGAAAGGTAGCAATTTCCCCGTCCCCAGCAGGTGTTTTGAGAAAGTAAGTAGTAATAATTTTGAGGAGCAAGGAAAGACCGTCTTTAAGTGTTGAGCTGATATTAAATTCTCTTCAACTTTTTGAAGATATTGCTGCTCTACTCAAGAAAATTCGTTGTTGCTCTTATTGATAGTTTTGAATGATACACCCTATGATGTCGAATTATGGAATCCATAATTACTCATTCTTTGTCAAACCTTGTTCAACATCTGTATCAGTGAACTTGACTCTCTCACTAAAATTATCCATATCACATATCTCTTTGATGAACATGAAGCTAAATATATAAGTGATATATATAACTAAGTATCTATACCTCGCAGGACAAAGGTAAGGGAGGGGGCGTCTCCACCCATAGTTTCCCGAGCATCTTATGATGTAAATCACGCTGGCCGATCAAGTTTTCCGGCTCCTACCTAGCTGTTTATACCTCTTTTCCCTTCCTTTTTTATCTTTCGGTATTCTCTCTCTCTCTCTCTCTCTCTCTCTCTCTCTCTCTCTCTCTCTCTCTCTCTCTCTCTCTCTCTCTCTCTCTCTCTCTCTCTCTCTCTCTCTCTCTCTCGCTTCGGGGAATTTAGTGTTTCTGCTGCCTGTGAACTACCAAAGTGATTGCGTCATCATCTTAGAGGCGGCGGGGATATTCCCTGTGTGATGTTTATGGGTCTGTTCCTTACGCCTCTGGAACCGAGACTGTGGATGATTTCGCGTCTGTATTGGATCCTTGTGTTTTTGCTCTATCTCCCGTCGAGCTGTATATGTATTGCTCGGTTCTAATCGCGTAACAAATGTGAGGGGTATTAAGCCTCACTACGGCTGCATTAAGAAAGCCTTCCGCCCGTAAACAATAGTGTATACACATTCACCCCCGGCCGCTGGCGCACTGGGATCAGCATTGTGTAGTTAAATGCAGT
>NC_061846.1:20869783-20872283 GCF_019202785.1 Penaeus chinensis | reverse complement strand
GGGAAAAGAAGAAGGTTTAAGAGGAAGGGGGGAGGGGGAAGGGGGGAAGAGGGAAAAGGAGAAGGTTTAAGAGGAAGGGGGGGAGAGGGAGAGAAGAAAGGGATGTTGGAAAATGGACAGAAGAGGGAAAAGGGGGTAGGGGGGAAAGGGATATATGGGGAAGAGTAGGTGGAGGGGGGGGGGGTGATAAAATAAAAATGGGGAAAAGAGCAAAAGAAAAATAGAAAGACGTTTGAGGAAGAGAAAATTCATTTTACAAGCAACTCATTATAATGAGAAATAGGAAATGACAAAACGGAATTGAAATAAAGAATGCGAAGGAAAAAAAATAACAAACATGAAAGCTTGCTCGGCCTCCGGCTTGCTCATTAGCATCATGGCCAGGAAATCCAAAGTGTTTTGCTGTGTTATATATTCATTTACGTGTTTGTTCGCTTTTGTTTGCTTCATTTTGATATTCTAATCGCATTGTGAAGGTGGGTTTTTGGTCGTTTCCTTCCCTTGGTTTGGAAATATTAGTATGAAATGTAGACAAAGGCTCGCATCCACTCTGGGCTTCTGCAAGAGCGCGGTGGCTGAATCTCATGCAAACATTCACACCGTGTGTATGTAAAAGGAGAGAGGGAGGGAAGGCCGGATGGAGAGAAGGGAAGTAGGGAGGGGAAGTTGGGAGAATAAGGGTGGGAAGAGAGGGTGGGAAGGAAGTAGGAAGGGAGGGAAGTGAAGGAAAGAAGGGAGAAAGAAAGGAAGGGGAAGCGGGCAGAATAAGGGTGGAAAGAGAGGGAGGGAGGGAAGTAGGAAGGTAGGGAAGGAGGAAGGGGGGGAAGGATGGGAAGAAGAAAGGATGGGAAGAAGGAAGGAAGGAAAGGAAGGAAGGGGAAATCAGAGAAAGAAAGGAGAAAGAATGAAATATAGAAGGGAAGGGAAAAGGGAAGGAGAATGGATGGGAGGAATGGAGGAGGGAATGGGGGAAGGAGAGAGTGACAGGGAGACAGGCAGACAGACAGACGGACAGAGAATTACGTGCAGTGATGGTGGAGATAGGAATATAGCGGAGTTAAGGTAATGGGAATATGTCAACATCACGGGTATCGGGAATATGGCAGGAGCTAAAGTAAAATCGATATGGCGTGAAAACGGATAATGGAAATACGCCGGGAGCACAGGCAGTGGGAGGGAAGTAATGATGGTGATGGAAATTCAGGTGTGCACAGGTGATGATGAATCTGCGCGTCGTCCCCGAGGGCCCCGGTCAGGGCGCTGCACTCCGGCCCTCGGAGGAATGAAGACGCAGAGTGATATTAATCGCGGGCTGTTTTGTTGTGATGGGACGGCGGATGAGAAAGGGCACATTTAGGTGAGATTGATGACACTTGCCCGGGAATTATTGCGGGGCGGCGTGTAAGGGGGACACCTTTGCGGTCCGGGGGATTGGGTTTGATAGATTGTCTTAGGGAGAATGAGGGAAGAATTGACAGGGGAATTGGGAAAAGAGGATAAGGAGGAGAGAGAAGAGGAGAGAGGAAAGACGGAGGGAAGATGGTAACTTGAACAGTATTGAACGGTAAATATGCAACCAACGTTTTTTTTTTTTTTTTTTTCTAATGTCCCTGGCCTGTGTTTGGAGATCAAAGTACGATTGCACAATGTAATTTTGATGAAGAGTGAACTAGCAACATCCGGGACCGTGGGATAAAGGGGATGGGCGGGCACGGGGGCGGGCAGAGGTTGATCAGAATTAAACAAAGATGAAGGCAGTCAAACAAAGCCATTGGGGCGACAAATAGCTTGGACAAAAGCGAGGGGGAGCGAAAGAAAGTAGGAAAGTGGATAGAGAAAAAAGTCTATAGAAATTGAGAGGCATTCGCTTTTCCGGACACGCAGGCGGCTTAATAATATTTCTATACACAATGGAATTAATCTTTCGCAGTGCAACACGAGTCATGCAACTCGCCATCGATACAAGGGCTTTCTCTCTCAGAGCCATTCACGCCCACGGCCGTATGCAAATCTTCTTAGGGACTGTAAACATAGTCTCCATGCGGATATAGTTTTCATATCATGTAGGATGTTTGGAATGCTTTTGTTCTGAAATTGGAAACGTGCAAATGCTAAGTCTCAAATGCTTTTAATGGTTTTTTTTTTTTTTTTTATACTATTTTATCGTCATCAAAGTTGTTGTTTTATGAGTATTATTATTGTTTTCATCACGTCATAATTTTATCTTTGTCATTGTTAACGTTGCCGTGATTTAGTGAGGAGGAGAAGGAGAGGGGGGGTGGGGGGAAGGGCTCCTTAAGGGGGAGGGGGGGGGGGGGTCTTTTGAAGTTCTGAGTGTTGTTTTGTGACTTTTCCCTTGTTCATTTTATCCGTTTCTTTTTAGTTTGTATCTCTTCCCAGCAGTGTTTCCCTTCTCGATTTCTTTTTATTTTTTTTGTTATTATTATTATTATTATATTGTATAGCTGCTATTTAGAAATGATTTTCTGTTGTCAATTTA
>NC_061846.1:20862283-20867283 GCF_019202785.1 Penaeus chinensis | reverse complement strand
CACACACACACGCACACTCACAGATAAGCACACACACACACACACACACACACACACACACACACACACACACACACACACACACACACACACACACACACACACATTTATTTGATTTCAGAAAATCGTTCCTAGATGAAAGTAATAATACCTCTTCATAATATTGCATGTTGCGCTGCTATCATTTGTGTTTAAAGAAGTAAATGGAACAGGGACAAGAAAAAAAAATCATATCCATTCATATATCTATCTATCCATATATGCATACGTACGTGCATATCTACATACATCCGTACATTCATGCATACATACGTTATAGACAGGCATTATATTATATACTGTGCATACGATTCGTATTCGTCCAGTTCACTGTATTGATCGGACGCCTATGTAATGCACAGGAATGAACAGAAATAAGCAAAATGTGGAAGTCACATCCCGCCTAGCCCCTCCTCCGCTTATGTGTGTTATTCTCGTTTGAATTAAGTTTAATATTTTCATGTGAGACCAAATGCGAGGACGATCATTACTCTTGATCTTCTCGTTGATATCATGTGTAGAGCGTGGGGAGGGGAGGTAGAGGGAGGGGGATTGGGGGGGATGAGTGGCAGGGAGGGAGAAAGAGAGAGAGGGGGGGGGAGAAAGAGAGAGAGGGGGAGAGAAAGAGAGAGAGGGGGAGAGAAAGAGAGAGAGGGGGAGAGAAAGAGAGAGAGGGGGAGAGAAAGAGAGAGAGGGGGAGAGAGAAAGAGAGAGATGGGGAGAGAAAGAGAGAGAGGGGGAGAGAAAGAGAGAGAGGGGGAGAGAAAGAGAGAGAGGGGGAGAGAAAGAGAGAGAGGGGGGAGAGAAAGAGAGAGAGAGAGATGGAAAGAGAAAGCGGGAAGGATAGAGGAAGTTAGGGCTGGTCTGTGACTGTGAGTTTGTATGTGTGCATGCGTGTGCCTTAATGCATATTTCGGTTTACCAGTGGTTCTACCCATAATAAATCTCATATTCATAATGCACAGTGCGCTCGCTCGCCATTCGCTACCGCATGTGTGTGCGAGTCAATTCGGTCCAGTTGATAAAGATTTGCGAACGTTTCTGCGCGCTTGTGTGTGTACTTAGCCGGAGGGATGGACGGCATCAGTTCCCAAAGGTCACTCGGCCTAGGCGGCGCTTTACCAGCTCCTTTTGCCCCCTTCTTTGAGGCGCCGCCCTTGCATTTCCCGGCGAGGCGGATGCGCGGGCTTGCTCGACTCTGTTCTTCTTGTTTGTGTTTAGTAAGTTCACTGTTTATAAGTTTACCATTAATGTGGTTGTGATTTTTGCTGCATTGGATGTTGTAATTATCACCGTCATTATGATTTATTAGTAAGTAGTAGTAGAATAACTAACTGAAATTTTGAAGTAACTTTATTTTCCTCCCCTACTCCTCCCATCGTTTCTCATATTTTATCTGTGTTTGCTCTCTCTTTTCTTCTCCCCCATCCCGGTCACAACCCGCCAGCCCTTCTGATATATAGGCCTATGGTAGGTTTCGCAGAGAAAGTCTCTCGAATAAAGTTAAAGCGCGTATTCAACTTGGCAAGATTGAAACTCCCCAAACACGCGTCAAAGTGCATGGAAACTTAGGTTTGAACTTCCGTTAAATCTGTGGCAAAAATCCGGGCATGCATCTGCCTCCCCCCCCCCCTTCTCTCTCTCTCTCTCTCTCTCTCTCTCTCTCTCTCTCTCTCTCTCTCTCTCTATCTATCTATCTATCTATCTATCTATATATCTATCTCTCTCTATCTATATCTCTATCTCTATCTCTACCCCACTTCCTTTATCTCTATCATCATCTATCTAATATATACCTATATATCTTTCTATCCCTCTCTCTCTCTCTTTTTCCCTCTTTCCTCGTCTTTCTCCCTTCCTTCTGTCATGGTTTATCCAGTTCTTCCCCCTCCCCCCCAGCACCTCTTCCCTCCCCTTCCTTTCTCTCTGTCCATCTAAGTCTCCACACCCTTCCCCCCCCCCCCCCCCTTATGCTCTTCTTCCTCTCCGTTCCATCTCAACATCAATCCCTCCTCGCCTTAGGCCTTTCCTTCCCTCCCTTCCCCATCTTTATTCCTATTCCCTCCCTTCCTTCCTTCTGTCCCCTCCCCTCTACCTACACGTCTGTCCCCCTCCCTCCCTTCCCACCTTTATCCTCCCCTCCCTACCTCAGTCTTCTCCTACACTTCTCCCCTCCCTCCCTCCCCATCACCTCTATCCTCCCCCTTTCCCTCCCTCCCCCTTATTATCTCGCCATCTTTCATCCTTCCTTATGCCGCCCCGCCCCCCCCCTACCCCACCCCACCCCATCTGTAAATCCCAGATTCACTCGAGATATTTTTCGCTTCATTCCATTCGGCGGGAACGGAGATCCGCGGGCACCGAAATGGGGTCGCTGTTTAACACGGTCGTGCTAATGATACGTCAACTTCTGCGGGGGATTCCGGCCAAGACGAAGGCTGTTGGGAGTACTTACTCATAAGGCTTCTTAGGAATTGTCCTCTGCAGCGTATGGGAGGGGGGGGGGGGGAGGAAGGCGTTGCTCGCTGGCACCGGGGCTCGGGACTGTAAATGAAATTTCAGGCGGGAAGTTTATATGAATATATTTTTTGGCATCTGGACTGTATTTCACGGCAAAGTTCTTTCATTATCTTTCCTTTCTCTTTTTCTTCCCCCCCTCCCCCCCCCCCCCTCTCTCTCTCTCTCTCTCTCTCTCTCTCTCTCTCTCTCTCTCTCTCTCTCTCTCTCTCTCTCTCTCTCTCTCTCTCTCTCTCGCTCTCTCTCTTTCTCTCTCATATATATATGTATATATATATATATATATATATATATGTATATATATGTGTGTGTGTGTATGTGTGTGTGTGTATGTATGTATGTATGTATGTATGTATGTATGTATGTATGTGTGTGTGTGTGTGTGTGTGTGTGTGTGTGTGTGTGTGTGTATGTGTGTATGTGTGTATGTGTGTATGTGTGTATGTGTGTATGTGTATGTGTGTGTGCGTGTGTGTGTGTGTGTGTGTGTGTGTGTGTGTCTCTCCTTTTCATTTTTTTCTCTCTGTATGTGTGTGTGTGTGTATGTATTTTGCGTTAGCCTCTTTCTTTCCATATCAGCTCTACGTTACGCGAATTTATATCTAGCCCTCGGCTCACTAATTATAAATATATCCTGCAGATGCTATCATTTTGATTAATATTTCTGCAGTACGTGTGTATGCGCGCGCCTGCGTGCAACGGCGAGTTTGCGTACGTGCTTGTATGTTTTTTATGTGTACGTAAAGTTTGCACGTGAATTTTTAATCTTATAAATAATAATTCCTTAAGACTTAAGATAATAGACATTTTCAGTTATGATCTAGACACATAAAAATATAAATGCACGTCTGCCTTTGTTAGTTCATGCGTGATCGTGCGTGAGACGTGGCAGGCGGATGCGGCCGTTGACCGCATAGCAGCGCCAGATGGTGCGGTAACTGTGCGTGTGTGTGTTGGTGTGTGTTCATGGACGCGCATGTGTATGTGTATGTGTTCATGTGCGCGTGTATGCTCTGTACGGGTTTATGTGTTCGCGTGTTTAGGCTCCTTTAATAGGGAGGTAAAGCCTTTTGTGTTCTGAATCGCCAGATATATTTTGCTCGTGGCTAGGGCCTGTGTTGCCACGATGCTTTCTCAACCCATTTGTTATTGATTCCCGATTACTTTTACCCCGTTTGTTTTATTTGAAGTTGTTGATAAGAATTTATGTAATCCCATGACTGACGGATCTGCTTTTAGAGCATAAACCTATCAGATAGTAACACAGACTCGTGTTTTGTTATGCTTTTGAAACCACACTGTCTGAACCTCAAAACAGTTACAGTTCCGCGACTACATAAATTTCCTTCCTGGACCTCCGTGTATCAGCGACGCAAGACTTCCATTAATCTGTTTTCAGCCTCATTGCACTGCGCGCTCATATAAATCGCTTTAATCACATCAACCTGGGTGTTTTTTTCTGTATGCATCAGGACATTTTTTTCCGTAAATAATATCTTCAAAGGAAGCTTCTCCATTGGCATCACGTGTGCGTTTTACTTCTCTCAGTAACATTTTTTTCTCTCTATTGGAAGAGCAAAACTTTCGTCTCCGAAAACTCTTCAAAGGGAGGGGTTTCCACATCGCGTCAACGATTTGTATATTGGTAAAGGGATGAAATATGAAGAGTACTTATAACGCGTCTCGAATCTACTGTTTCTGAGGCCTGATTACTGTACCTGCTTTGTTACCAGTCAGCTGTTTCCCCGTGTGACTTTACCTGTTCGTTTACTGTTTTTGTTCGCGTATGGCATTACTTTGTCTTTCGTTGTTGATCTTTCTTTCTCGTATTACTTTACCTTTTCTGTAGCTATTGATTTTCTCATATGACTTTAACTGTTCTTTTGTTGCTGACTTTTCATTGGCGCGTGACTATGTCTTTTTTTATTGTTGATTTTGTTCGCATGTGTTTTTTGCCTATTCGACTGTTGTCTCCTCGTCCGAGATCCGGAACGACACACTATCCTCACTAACTTCGTTGCGAGTGTGTTCAGGTCACGGCGCGGGCAAATAGTCACCATGTCCTGCTTCGTTTATGCTGCTAACATCCGGTCGGCATCGAGGCGGTTTCTTGCGCTCGCCAGTTCGCTCGCACTCGGCGTTGTGGTCTCTTGCTTGTCAAATTTCACGCCTGAGCTGAACAGGTATTTTGTCAATAGTTTTGTAGTTTTGTGTCTTGTCCAGATCGGATATTTTCTTGTTTGTTTTAGTGCCCTGCGTTTCATTGATTTTGGTTTCTTTAACTTTTTTGTTTGTATGAAATGTTTTTTTTTTCTTGTGTAAATAGATAGCAATATGTTCTGTTCGTCTTTCTTCTATTTGTTGCTATTATTTTTTGCTACTTTTGTATATCCGTGTATTTTGTGCGATGTATTTCACTGTTCTTCCATCTTCTCTGGTCCTTC
>NC_061846.1:20852283-20857283 GCF_019202785.1 Penaeus chinensis | reverse complement strand
TCACTTCTTCTCTTTTGCCCTCTCCTCTTCTTTCTTCTTCTTCTTCTTCTTCTCCCCTCTCTCTCTCTCTCTCTCTCTCTCTCTCTCTCTCTCTCTCTCTCTCTCTCTCTCTCTCTCTCTCTCTCTCTCTCTCTCTCTCTCTCCCCCTCTCCCTCTCCCTCTCCCTCTCCCTCTCCCTCTCCCTCTCCCTCTCCCTCTCCCTCTCCCTCTCCCTCTCCCTCTCTCTCCCTCCCTCCCTCTCCCTCCTTCCCTCTCTCCCTCTCCCTCCTTCCCTCTCTCCCTCTCCCTCCCTCTCCCTCCCTCCCTTCCTCTTCCTCCTCTCCTTTTCCCATGCTCTCTCTTTCCCTGCCTCCCCCCTCCCCCCTCCCTCCCTCTCTCTTCATCCTTTCCCCGGTGCCGGTAAGGAGTCTCACGTCCGAATTCTTTCCTGTTTCCTCACTTGCCAGATCCGAGGATATATTTCCCTCTTTTTTCTTCTAAATCTTTCTTGTTTTGTCTTTTGGTTTTATTGGGGCTCTCTCAATTTCTTGTTCGTATATTTTTTCTCTCTTCGCCTTGGACTTTTTCTGGTTTTCTGGTATATTTTTTTTCTTCTCATTTGTTCGTTCTGTGGTTGATTCCTTTTTTCTCTCTCTTAATTCTCTTTTCTTTCCCAAATATATCTTGATCCGCGTCCTTCAGGTAGGTTTTTTTTTTGTCAGCTGACGTCATGCGGTTCTCTTATCGGCTTCTTAGATTTATCTTACGCTTGTGTCATCTCCTATCAGCATTTTCCCTAACTGTGCTATTTCTTTGTCACGTGTTCTTTGTTCCGTTTAATTTTATTTTATCACTTATCTTAATTATCTTCCAGCGTTTCGCCCCTACGTTCTGTTTTCGTTTTTCATTAAACGTTTCTTTGCACCTCCCAACTTTCTTCTTATTACGTCTCGTCTTCATTTTCTTCCTCTTCTTCGTCTTCGTCATCTTCGTCGTCGTCGTCGTCGTCGTCGTCGTCATCCTCTTTCTCCTCCTTCTTCTCCCCCTCCCCCTCTCCCTCTTCCTCTTCCTCGTTGTCGTTATCCTCTTTCCCCTCCTCCTCTTTTTCTTCCTCCTACTCTCCCTCCTCCTCCTCCTCCTCCTCCTCCTCCTCCTCCTCCTCCTCGTCCTTCATCTCCTTCTTCTCCTCCTCCTTTTCCTCCTGCTCCTCACTCTCTTCCTCCTCCTCTTCACGATCTTCCTCATTTGCAATACCTGTCTTTTTCATCTGCACTTCCTTTATTTGCAATTCCTCTTTCCATTTTGCGTTCCCTTCCTCCTCCTGCCTCCCTCTTCGGCGATGATTACCTTTACACGCGAGCCACAGGACCCACAGGAGCCACAGAAGCCACAGGAGCCACTTGGCCCACGTCCTGTAGTGTGTGTTAACGGACTTTGGTCCTTCTGCGGTCCGGAGAGGTCCCTTGTCTCCCTCGGTCTGGCATCCCGAGCGAGTCTGGCAGATGATGCGGTGGTCTTAGAAGGGGGAGGGGGAGGGGGTTGGAAGGGGAAGAAGGGGAGGAGGGGTTAGCTGTTTTAGCTGTTGATGGTTTTTTTTCACTTCTTCCAGGGTTATGTCTGAGATCCAAACATTGAATTTGAGATAACTTATTCGTGTTTTGATTGTTGGATGTTAAGTCGGAAAGGTTCTGTGTTTTGGAAATACGAGGCAGGGAGGTTTTCGTGTGTCTTGAGACACTATGACGTGTTTGCATATTTGCCAGATCCCGTTTGTTAAATCTTGCAACTGCTGATATGCTGTGACTGATAAATCTCGCATCTTTGCGATTCTGCAGTTAGTACGTGTCCAGTCTTGGAGAACATGTGCTTGAGAGCTTATTTGTCTTTACTTTCTCCTTTGAATTATTTTGTTTCTCATCCTTACATTTAAACGAAGTCCGTCAGATCCCATGCCTTGGGAATCCTCGTCTTAGCGCCTGTCAGATCCCTTACCCTCGAGATCCTTGTCCCGCTGTAAGAGATCTCCGACCTTCGACCTCCGACCTTCGACCTCCTTGTCTCTAAATCCATCCGTACCCATGTCTCTCCGGTCCGCATCCTGGAGGTCCCAGTGTCCATCAGACTCGGCGTCATGCGAGAGAATAGGACACGAAGCAAATCTCACGTGTGTGTCAGCTGAGCGTTAACGCGGTGGATTTAATAGCACATTATACCCTGACGCTCTGGTGCATCCCTGCTTAATTGGCCATCAAAGGTTGCTCTGATGAGGTCTCGCCGTGCCCCGGTTCTTTCTTGGGCAGGGGCGAGCGGAAGGGGGCGGAAGGAGGCGGAAGTGGAGGTAGAGTTGAAGTAGTGGGAGGATAGGGAGCATGGCCGGGGAGGATGTCGGAAGGGGATGGAACAAGAGGGGAAGTCTTGGGGTGGGACACAGGGTAGAAAAGGGGAAATGGGGTGGGAGGGGAGGGGGTTGCATCATGAGGAGAAATCGGGAGATGGGGGAGGGATGGGTTAGCCGGGTAGCGGAGCTATGGGATTTAAAGTCAGAGGTAGGGGACGGGGTACAGGGGGAAGTCTGGGGAGACAGGGGATGCAGGAGAGGGTAAGACGGAGGGGTAAATACAAGAGGGAGTGGGGCAGGGGGGGTGCAGAAGTCGGAAGGGGTACAGGAGCTTGAATCAGGGTGAGGGAATGCAGCGGCCCGAAGAACCCAGAGTTAAGAACTCGAGAGCACACTCTGTTCCGGTCTCGGCACAGAATGAGCGTGGAATGAACATGATTCAGGGAGGAGATAAGCGAGCGTTGCCACGGTTCAGCTCAGGGTTCTAGTCATAAGAAAGGGGAAGCTCTGAACTGGAGAAAAACGAAGGGCAAAAAAGTACTGAGCAGTGCGAGGGGGAAAGAAAGCAGAGCAAGAATTTAAATAGACAAGAACGGATTAAAGAAGTTTTTCCACGCAAAAGAGAAAAGTACCTGGGGGAGGCAAGTTAACAAAAGATTGCAAGTTTACCGGAAGAAAACTGGTTGGGAAAAAAAAAACCTTTGCTAGTTGAGCAAATTGCGTTATCCAAAGAAATGAGTCGTGTACCGGAAGCGAGGAGGAGGGGCAAGGGAAGGGAGGAGGAGGGGGGGGGGGGGGTCCTAGCACCCAGGTTGTGAGGATGACCTTCGTTGATATTTTTTTTTCCATTGTATGTTGTATCCATTCTCTATAATCTCTCACTTATGTTGCTTCATCAACATCCTCTTCATTTCCGGCTTCATTATCCTACCCAGGTAATACACCCAGTAATTATATACGGCGTCGTTCGTTACCCAGACGTCCCACGTACCAGGCCGCGTCACCGCCGTCAGCCGCAGCCGCCTCGTCAACATCATCGTCACTATCACGGCGGCGGCGGCACAATCAGCACTGCCAGCACCATTTCCTCGCTGCGTTAATGAAGGAGGCGAGACGGAACACTCAGACCACAGATAGGGGGAGAGGGGGGGGGTACAAGGAGGAGAGGGGTTAAGATGAAAGGGAGGACAGGCGAAAGTGAAAGGAGGATTGAGGGAGAGGGAGAGGCAGAGGGAGAGAGAGAGGGAGAGGGAGAGGGAGAGAGAGAGAGAGAGAGGGAGAGAGAGAGGGAGAGAGAGAGGGAGAGAGAGAGGGAGAGAGAGAGGGAGAGAGAGAGAGGGAGAGAGAGAGGGGGAGAGAGAGAGAGGGAGAGAGAGAGAGGGAGAGAGAGAGGGAGAGAGAGAGAGGGAGAGAGAGAGAGGGAGAGAGAGAGAGGGAGAGAGAGAGAGGGAGAGAGAGAGAGGGAGAGAGAGAGAGGGAGAGAGAGAGAGGGAGAGAGAGAGAGGGAGAGAGAGAGAGGGAGAGGGAGAGAGAGAGAGGGAGAGAGAGAGAGGGAGAGAGAGCGAGGGAGAGAGAGAGAGAGAGAGAGAGAGGGAGAGAGAGAGAGGGAGAGAGAGAGAGGGAGAGAGAGAGAGGGAGAGAGAGAGAGATAGAGGGAGATAGTGAGGGAGAGAGAGAGAGGGAGAGAGAGAGAGGGAGAGAGAGAGAGGGAGAGAGAGAGAGGGAGAGAGAGAGAGGGAGAGAGAGAGAGGGAGAGAGAGAGAGGGAGAGAGAGAGAGGGAGAGAGAGAGGAGAGAGAGAGAGAGGGAGAGAGAGAGAGGGAGAGAGAGAGAGGGAGAGAGAGAGAGGGAGAGAGAAGAGGGAGAGAGAAGAGGGAGAGGGAGAGAGAGAGAGAAGAGGGAGAGAGAAGAGGGAGAGAGAGAGAGAGAAGAGGGAGAGAGAGAGAAAGAGAAAGAAATAAACAAAGAAATAAACAAAGAAAGAAACAAAGAAAGAAACAAAGAAAGAAACAAAGAAAGAGAGAGAGTACAAGAATGAGACAGCTAATGATTCCATTATGCTAAAAACATTATGTGAATTAATTAAGTTAATCTTTCAATTGTCTTGACAATTAAACTTCAATCATACATCGACTTATCGACTTTCATTTCAAGTAATATGATTTAGATATACCATCCATCATAAGCTTGAGCGTTGAGCAAAGAAATATTTTAAAAAAAGGTAAGTAAGAAGCTAGATGCATTACCGATGACTTTGAGTATAGTAAGGATTTTTTTAAGAGATGAGATTCAATCTAATTAAATTTAAAGGAAGTATTATGAGCAGCATTGAGCGACAGAAGAATGTCACCGAGTAGAAGAATATAACGACGCAGATCCGGGGAAAAGGGGGGGGGGGGGTGAGGAGGAGGGGGAGAAGGGAAAGGTGAGAGGGAGGTTGAAGGGGAGGAGAGGGAGGAGGGGGAAGAAGAGAAGGTGGAGAGGGTGGAGAGGAGGAGGAGGAAGAGGAAGAGGAAGAGGAAGAGGAAGAGGAAGAGGAAGAGGAAGAGGAAGAGGAAGAGGAAGGAGGAAGGAGGAAGGAGGAAGGGTAAAAAGAAGAAAAAGAAAGAAAAGGAGAAGAGGGAAAAAAAAGGAAGAAAAAGTTTAAGGAAAAGGAAAAGGGGAGATTAAATTCAAGTCATTAT
>NC_061846.1:20842283-20844783 GCF_019202785.1 Penaeus chinensis | reverse complement strand
AGTACACAAATAATAGCCTTAAAAGAGACGGAGACAGTAGAACGGACTGGACACACGGAGAAAATACTACGTAACTCGGAGATGTTTACATCAAGTGGATCGTGTAGTATTTTCCCAGAAGAGACACTAACTACCTCTCGGTTTATTTGGAGATGTTCGCGTGTGTGCCGAGTGCTCTGCTGCTACTGTTTATATATACGCTATTTTATCTCGAGTTGACGGGTCCTTTGTTCACACATGGCGTTTTTGATGTCTCTGGGAAGCTGGGGTTGTTTGCCCCTAGACTTTATTTCGTCTGACTTATTTCTAGAGCTTGGTTTAGCTTGCTCTGATTTGTTTGACGCATGAGATGGAATATAAGAAATATAAATATTGGGGGCTGGCAAGGAGTTTAGAGAGAGTAATATGAGTGGGACTGTTTAGAGAGAGTAATATGCACACACAGTTTGATATGGGGGAAGAGTTTGTAACAAACAAGTCAAAGAGAGATTGTTAAAAGCAAATACAGGTAAGAGGGTAAACAGAGGTAAAGTAGTACACGGTATTAGGGCAGTAGACCTCCACAGTAAAAGACACACAAAGCTGAAACGAAAAAAAATTCCCATTAAGAGTTTACTTATGATCAAAGCCCCTTCCCCTTCTGTATGGGCGCATAAGAACCCGAGTTTTCTCCGGCCCTGGCTGGTGCCCGGCCGGTCTGTCGAGGTTCATATTGCGTCGTCAGCCGCTTTTATCGCGACTGCGGGAGAGAATTCGTAGGTCTGAACATACACGGAATTTTCGATAGGTCTATGCGCCGGGCCTCTGTTCACGACTTCCAGGGCCGGCTTCGCTCCGATCGGTCGGACACCTTCAACGGGGGAGCTTCTGCTGCTTAGGCCGCGAGAGGCTAGACAGACAGACAGGAAGGCAGGCAGACAGGCAGGCAGGCAGGCAGGCAGGCAGGCAGGCAGGCAGGCAGGCAGGCAGGCAGGCAGGCAGGCAGGCAGGCAGGCAGGCAGGCAGGCAGGCAGGCAGGCAGGCAGGCAGGCAGGCAGGCAGACACAGACAGACAAATACGCTGGCAGATACAGATACGCAGGGAGATACAGACAGACAGAGACACAGGCAGATACAGACAGACTTACAAACAGACAGACAGAAACATAGGCAAATACAAACAGACAGACAGAGACACAGTCAAATACAGACAGACAGACTTACAAACAGACAGACAGAGACACAGGCAGATACAGACAGACAGACGGGCGCCCAATTGGCCAGATGGCTTTTTTTCTATATTATTTACTCTCGGCGTGGACATGAGATTAAAAATACCCACGATGGGGATGACGCGGTTAGTTAAGCCAGGGCGGTTGGAGTTGTTAATGACTGGCCAGGTAAGACTGTTCTTTTTGCCTTCTTTCTCTGTTAACCTTCCAATTTTTGTTCTGATTTACTAAACGGCCGCGACCATTAGGTGAACTACAATGTGTTGGTCACTAAATTGTCTGCAAAAGTGTTATGTTTTTTTTTTTTCAACCTTCGTGTATATAAATCTCGTGAATAGGTCCGTTATTTGCAGGTGGAATTACCGTTGTCTGTATTTTTCACCCGGGTCCGAGGTCCACTTTTTGCTGAATCATTCGGGTGTCATTTTTTCATATTGCTTTTTACTTCATTTCTTTTTCTTGTGTTTTTTTACGGACTCTCCGCCGAATTACTTTCGTCACAGTTAGGGCTTTATTTTTGTTTCGCGGGGCTGCGCCTCGAGTCTGCTGTTTTCACTCAGTCCTTCAGCTCCAAAGCACTTGCCAGCTGTCTTTTGTGCGTGCGTCTGTTGACACATTCTGCTCCGATGCTCCCCCTAATTTGCATGCCGTTTCCTTTTCAAAATCTTCTTTTGCCAATTTCCCAGGAACAATAGCCCGATCCGGCAGGAGAGACGCCGAGAGACCGAGGCGAGGAAGTCAATTGCACACGTTGTTATCTTATTCCACGGTCGAGGAGTTGTTTTAGAGCCGAGCCGAGGGAGGAGGGGCTGCTTGAGTGCCACGCGCTGCCTTGCTGCTGCTCGCGCTTCGGGAGGACTTTTCGGCACTCCCTTTTAACCAGTAAGCACTCGTTATCCGAAGTAACTCCTGTCATGATCCTGTCACGACCCCCTTTCCCCCCTCGTTCTGCACCGCCTGCGTTGTTCCGTGAGTTTTGATACTATTTTCCCCTCTCGCTCTCCCGGCGGTGTTATTCTGTTTGGGAGAGGGAGCTGGAGTGTCCCGGGTCGCTGGAATTGCTTCGCGGAGTTATGGAGCGACGAGGATTTATTTTGTTCGGGCGAGGGGCGGTAACGAGGGTCAGGAGCTGGCCCTGCGCGTGCCGGACCAACGATTTCGAAGGAAACGCTCGTTCTGGCTTCGGATTAGCATAGTAGTCTTCGCTCTGTTTGTCTCTCTCTCGCTCTCGCTCTCTCTCTCGCTCTCTCTCTCTCTCTCTCGCTCTCGCTCTCGCTCTCGCTCTCGCT
>NC_061846.1:20837283-20839783 GCF_019202785.1 Penaeus chinensis | reverse complement strand
CCCCTCTCTCTCTCTATCTCCCCCCCCCCCCCCCCCCTCTCTCTCTCTCTCTCTCTCTCTCTCTCTCTCTCTCTCTCTCTCTCTCTCTCTCTCTCTCTCTCTCTCTCTCACTCTCTCTCTCTCTGTCACTCTGTCTATCTGCCTGTCTGTCTCTTCGCAGTCCTTCTCCCCTCATTTTCCTTCTCCTTCTCCTGCTAGTTCCCTTCCTCCCTCTCTCTCTCTCTCGCTAACCCTTACTCTCAGTCTCTCTCTCGGCTCTTCCTCCTTCCAATTCCTTTATTCCCCTCTGTGTCACCTCCCATTCATCATGTTTTCCTCGGCTTCCCCTCTCGCCCTTCTGCCGTTGTTCCTTGTCTTCCTCCCCTTTCAATATGATCCAAATTCCATCTCTCTTTTGGCCTGTCTCCCAGTTCTTCTTCCATTTTTGTCATCTCTCTTTCACCCTCTTCCCTTCTATTTTCCTTTCGCTTCGCTTCACTCATTCTCTTTCTCTGGATTTATTCCCCTTCCGTTATGGTTGTTCCTTCTCCTGTTTGTCTCTTTCCTCTTCGTTTGCGCTTATTCTTTTATTCGTCTGTCTTTCCCCATGGGTGTATGATACTTTATTTAAATTGAAATATAAAATTGGCAAACCTTTTGATGATTTGTATATTTGCAACTGCGGAATGCGTGTATTTGTTTAAGTTCAAACTCTCAGTTAAAATAATCTCTCTCTCTCTCTCTCTCTCTCTCTCTCTCTCTCTCTCTCTCTCTCTCTCTCTCTCTCTCTCTCTCTCTCTCTCTCTCTCTCTCTCTCTCTCTCTCTCTCTCTTTCTCAGCCTCCTCTTTTCTGATTCCTTCCCTGCCCTCTTCCCTCTCTGCCTCTCTCGTGCTCTCTCTCTCTCCCTTCTTTTCCTCTCCTTCTTTTCCCCATCTCAGTCTCCTTCCCCCCTCTCTCTCTCTTCTTCCCTCTCTCTCCCCTTTCCTCTTTCCCTTCTCTCTCTCCTTCCCTCTTCTCTTTCCCAGCCTCTCCGCATCCCTCACCTGACTCCTCGCCACTTTATTTCAGCGCCTCTTTATTTCTCTCTCGCTCGTTGTTGTGGCTGTTAGGTGTGGGCCGTTGCAACAAATAGACGACGGAGATGAGGCATGCCGCAGTGCGCCCCCTAAGCCAGGTCGCCTCGGGTCACGTACAGAAGCAAACCAACGTAAATAAGGAAAAGAGAAAAAGAGGGAAAAAAGGTTTTATGATGATGCGCAGTGGGATAAGTTCATTACATTTGAGTGAAAATGTAACGCTGTTGAATGAACGTATTTGCTGTGTATATTTTTTCTCAGAAGTATTTTTTCCCCCATTGCCCTCCCGGGCTCTTCCCCAAAATCCCTTTACCCAGTACCATAAACTCCCTTTAAAACTCCTTTACTCCCTTAGCCCTTACCTGCTCCTACCATCCGCCCTTCCCCTCTCCCCCCACCCTCCTTTTGAACCCAGAAATAGTTACTGTTATTTTCTTCTCGTGCCATTCATGCTGTCATGTCACCATTGGTGGGAATATTTTGGAATAATAAAGAGAGGGAGAAAGTGAAAGTGAATGAGAAGGAGAAGAAGGAGAATTAGAAAATGAGGGAGAGGGATATAGGGGTGGAGAGAGACGGACAGAGATAGGTACGAAGAGAGGGAGAAACGTATTTTCGCACATCGAACGAGCGGCGATCTCACTCGTCCGCCGTTCGAAATATCGGCGAGCTCGTTCTTTTAAGGTGTTGGTGGAGGGAGAGAGGTGTTGTGTGTCAGGTGTCAGGAGCAGGGCATGACGCTGCGCCTGGTGTCATGCATATGGTATTGAGACAGTTGTTGACTGCTTGATCATCATCATTGGTAATATTGCCACTATTACTGTTTTTGTCAGTAAAATGGGTGACACTCCACTCTGAAATATTTACGTCTTTTTTTTCATTTTATATATATTCACGCTAAAAGCATCCTTTATAAACCAAGGAGGAGGAAGACTAGGGAATAATGATAACGGGGAAGAAAAGAAATGCTGTTCAATCTGCGCCGCCCACCGCCGCTGTAGAAGACTGACGCCCTTAATGCTTGCGTCTCTCATGCAATCAAAGCTGCAACTGGCAATTCGGTTGCAAATTGGTTGTCATACAGGTTGACGCACAGCCAAGCGTAAAAAAAAAGACTGGAAAAAATAGGAAAAAGTCTGATGGTAACTTTTAACTGCCGTAAAATGATCAAAGCTTCCCTCGTCGTTTTTCATCTAGAAACTCTGTTCGAGAGATTGTTTTTTATTTGTTTTATTAAGAGGTAGAATACGGGTTTACTTATTTTGATATTTATTTATTCATCGGCGTCGTCAACGTCGTCATCTTCATCCCTCATTTCATGCTCACGTTCATATCCTTTTAATTTTTGTCATCACCATCATCATCATTACCATGACCATCATCCTTACCATCATCACTATCATCATCATCCATTCTCTTGGTGTTGAAAAAAAAAATTGTCCCA
>NC_061846.1:20824783-20827283 GCF_019202785.1 Penaeus chinensis | reverse complement strand
GTTTAATGGGGGCGTGTTTACTTGATTCGTTGTTTTGTGGTGGTGGTGGTGGTGATGGGGTTGGCGGGGGGGTGATGGTGGGGTTGGCGGGGGGGGTGATGGTGGGGTTGATCGTGGTAGTGGTGGTGATGGTGGGGTTGATCGTGGTAGTGGTGGTGATGGTGGGGTTGATCGTGGTAGTGGTGGTGATGGTGGGGTTGATCGTGGTAGTGGTGGTGATGGTGGTGGTGTTAACGTTGATGGTGACGGTAGTGGTGTGATAGAGGTCTGATGATGGTGTTGATTTTGATGATGGTGTTGTGGAGGTAGGAGAAGGAAGGATATTACTATTACTGTTATGGTGATGGTGAAGGTCGTGTAATTTCCTTATTAGCGGATTGGATTTTACCTCTCTCTCTCTCCCTCGCTCTCTCTCTCCCTCGCTCTCTCTCTCTCTCTCTCTCTCTCTCTCTCTCTCTCTCTCTCTCTCTCTCTCTCTCTCTCTCTCACTCTCTCTCTCTTCTCTCTCTCTCTTTCTCTCTCTCTCTCCCTCTCCCTCTCCCTCTCCCTCTCTCTCTCTTCCTCTCTCTCTCCCTCTCTCTCTCCCTCTCTCTTTTTTTAAGGCCGTTACATATTCACAGAACGCCCGTCAAATACCACCGAACAAAAGTTTAATGGCACGGTCTCCAAATTTGTCGCGCGTTGCTTCAGTTCTCTGGACAGGAGACGGAATTGTCCTTTTGCGAAATCCAGGATGCGTCAAAGTTGGTCGGGGAGGAAACGGGAAATTTCATAATCCTCGGGTGTGAGGGAAAAGAGGGGGGGAGAGGAAGAGGGAATGTTTGAGGGAAATGGAAGGGAGGAGAGAGAGGAAGGCGGGGTAGGGATGGGGAGAGGGAAAGGATCGAAGGAAATGGAGAGGAGCAAAGAAGGAGTGAATGGGAGAGTACAGGATATGAGGAGATGGAAAAGAGGGGGAAGGGGGAAGGGAGAGTCAAGAATATAAGGAAAGGGAAAAAAGGGAGAGGAAAGAACAGAAAGAAATGGAAAAGAGGAGAGGAAATGGGCAAGGAAGAGGAAACTATAGAAGGGTATGAAAAGGAGGAGAGAGAAGGAGAAAGGGAGAGTTAAGGATGTAAGGCTGTGGAAGAAGGGGAGATGGAGAGATAGGAGGAGGGAATGATAGAAGAAACTGATGACGAAGATGGAGTAAGGAAACGGTTTGAGGAAGAAATGGAAAGGTGGAGAAATGGATGGAAATCGCGAGAGAAGGATATAAGGAAGCAAAAGAAAGGAGAGAAGGGGATAATGGAGGAGAAGGGGGTGAGATAGAGGGAGATGAAGAGTAAAAAAGAGAAAGAGGACAGAGGAAAAGGACTGGGGAAACGGAAAGAAAGAAAAAAAGAGGAAGAGAAGGAAAGATAGAGAGACAGGAAGAGAATCGGAAGAAGGGGGAAAGGGAAGTAGGGGGAAAGGGAAGTAGGGAAAAAGGGAAGTAGGGAAAAAGAGAAGGAAAGAGGAAGAACGAAAAAGAAAGAGAGTGGCAAGGGAAGCAGATGGACCGTCGTACATGAGTGAGTGAGTGAATGAATGAGTGCCAGTTAAAGAATTGGGAAAATGGGTCTGAATAAATCTGTTCCCATGACAGAATTATTCATGACGCTAGTTTCAAAGTTTGCGTCATTTAAATCGAAATCAGGTTTTGCAAGAATTCATTTATCATTTGTACCTTGTCTGTCAGTTAACCAAAAAAGAAAAGAGAAAAGAAGAAATCGAAATGATGTAGAATCGGACAAGAAAGAGGGGGAGAAACAGACAGAAAAGAGAACGAGAAAATAGGGCAGGAAAGAGGAGGGAATTTAAAGGGAAAAAGAAAAATGCAGAAACGACGGAGACGTAAACACGCGTGATATAGAAAATCAGACAGGCAAAGAGCAGTAAAGAGGAACCAGAGGAAACCAAGAAGAGCCAGAAGCATGAAATAAGGAAGGAAAAGGAAGGAAGGAAGGAGGGAGGGATGGAAGGGAAAGGAAAGGGAAGGACGGAATGAAGGAGGGAAAGGAAAGGAAAGCGAGGGAGCCAAGGGAAAAGAAAGGGGAAATAATACCCATTACAGATAATTGCCGCCTTAAAACCACGTGTTATTGCCCACCCACGGCCCTGGCGCTTCTTATGGCCCCGTGAAGGAGGACGGACCCTCGCCTCTTCCTCCTTTATGCCTCTCCTCCCCGTTTATCACTCTCTGGCTCTCCTCTGGCTCTCCGCTCTCCGGCTGTGCCTTTTTCCTTTCGTTTCATTTCTTTCTATATTTTATTTAGTTTTTTTTTTTTTTTTTTTTTTTTTTTTTTTTTTTTTTTTTTTTTTTTTTTTTTGTCTCTTAGCGTTATCGTTTTTCTTTTTTTTTTCGTTGATTTTATGTTTAGTCTTGCGTGGAATGACACGTACATAAAGTCCATAAATATATATATATATAATGTTTTTTTTTTCTTCTTTTTTTCCTTTCTTTTCTTTTTTTATTATT
>NC_061846.1:20807283-20812283 GCF_019202785.1 Penaeus chinensis | reverse complement strand
TCATTATTGTCATTATTGTAATTATTGTTATTATTGTTATTATTATTATTATTATTATTATTATTATTATTGTTATTGTTATTGTTATTGTTATTGTTATTGTTATTGTTATTGTTATTGTTATTGTTATCATTATCATTATCATTATCATTATCATTATCATTATCATTATCATTATCATTATCATTATCATTATCATTATCATTATCATTATCATTTTCATTATTATTATTATTATTATTACTGCTACTACTACTATTACTATTACTATTACTACTATTACTACTACTACTACTACTACTACTACTACTACTATTACTATTACTATTACTACTACTACTACTACTACTACTACTACTACTACTGTTGTTGTTGTTGTTGTTGTTGTTGTTACTGTTATTGTCATTATTATTGTTACATCTATTGTTCTTATTTTTTATTTAAATCATTGTTAATATTTTGAATTATCATCGTCGTTATTCTTATCATCATAGTAATAATAATGAAAGTGTTATTTACTGGTAAACTGTAAATTATGAACATTAATAATAATAATAATGATGGTGACAGTAATTATTAATAATAATGATGATGATGATGATAATAATAATAGTGACAATAATAATAATAGTGATAATAATAATAATAGTGATAATAATAATAATAGTGATAATGATGATAATAATAATAGTAATAGTGATGATAATAATAATAGTGATAATAATAATAGTAATAATAATAATAATAATAATAATAATAATAATAATAATAATAATAGTGATAATAATAATAATAGTGATAATAATAATAATTATGATAATAATGATAATAATAATAACGATAATGACAATAATATTCATTATGATGATCATGATGGTGGTGATGATGGTAGACTAATAATAATGATAATGATATTGATAATATTGGTAATGATTTTACGAGTAACAATAATAGTAATATGACAGTGACGATATTCCAACCAACCCTCTCACCTAACCAACCTACCCACTTACCCACCCACACCGGGCAACCACACCCCACCTCAACCCACCCCACCCACCCCGACCAACCCCCACCCACCCCCACCAACCCACTCCGTCGCTTCCTAGCAGTGTGGATTTTTCTCCGTAGGTTTTAGCAGGTAGCACGACCCCCCGCGAGGCGCCCTTCCATCAATCAGCGCCTTCCTTCTCCTCCTCCTCCTCCTCCTCCTCCTCCTCCTCCTCCTCTTCCTCCTCCTCCTCTTCTTCTTCTTCCTCTTCTTCCCCTGCCCCTTCCCCTCCCCCTTTTCCTCCTCCCCCCTTTCCTCCTCCTCCCTTTCCTCCTCCTCCTCCTCCTCCTCCTCCTCCTCCTCCTCTTCCCCTGCCCCTTCCCCTCCCCCCTTTCCCCCTCCTCCTCCTCCTCCTCCTCCTCCTCCTCTTCCCCTGCCCCTCCCCTCCCCCTTTTCCTCCTCCCCCTCCTCCTGCGGTTCCACCAGGTCGTCCATCATCGGGTGTGATGTTCTTTAGAGGGGCTGCTTCATTTTTCTTCTGCTGATGTTGTTGGGGTTGTAGTGGTTGTTGGGGTTGTGCTTATGTTGTTTTTTTGTTGTGGTTGGTTGTGGTTGGTTGTGGCTGCTGTTGAGGTTCTTGTGGTTGTGGTACCGGTTGTGGTGTTTGTTGGATACGGTTTTGAAGCTTAGTTCAGCTTTATTTTCATAATTTGAAGTATTGTTAGACTATGTCTTCTTCGTTATTATCATCATCATCAGATTCAAAATCTTCCATATCATTATCGTCATCATTATCATCTTTATCATGTAATTTTTAATGTTATTTTTGTTACTATTATAATTATTATTATTATTATTATTGCTATTATTATTATTATTATTATTATTATTATTATTATTATTATTATTATTATTATAATCATATTTTTATTTTTATTATTATTATTATAATCACCATTGTTCTTGTTATTATAATCATTTTATTAAACTGAATCTACACGACCATCCATTGTAAAAAATGGGATCAAACTAAACCTTTAAACCTTTAAACCTTAAACCGTCAATCTTATATTTTTCTTTCTTTCTGTACGCCACCCCCTGTCGCCGCCGGTCACGTTGTTCCTTGTTCATTTCACCTGAACGTGTTGAACATCGCTCACCCGTCATTGGCACTCACATGTCTGTCTCTAGCGAATGTCAGCGGAGTGGAGGCGAGAGTTACATATGTTGTTTGTGTTGTTTGTGTTGTGTGTGTGCTTGCTTTGTGGGGGGACATGAGGAAGGGGGGGGGTGGGTGCAGAGCAGACCACACCAGACAGCAGAGGAGAGCAGAGCGAGAAAAAGGAAATGGAGAGAAGGAAATTCGCCCCAGGTGGATCTAAAAGACGTCCTTGGAGACAAAAATTACACACAGGAGCTTAGGGTTTTTGTGGACACTTCATTTTTCTTCGGGGCGGCAGCAAAGTATCGTTAAGAGCGACGTCAGCAGCGGGTGTCCTCAAGGAGCCCCAGGGACCCCCGTCTGTGTCTCTTGTGTGTCCTTCGCTTCCTCTTCCCCGTTTTTCCAGCCTTTCCACCTCCCCAACTTTTATGGTCGTTCCTTATATTTCCTGGAGGTTGGTGTTATCATTTTTATGTATTTTGGGGCGATTGTTATCCACGGTGTGGTTTGGTTACGCGTCTTTGTTGCGGCGGCGTTTCCTGCGCATGCGTCGTGTCGTCCTCGCCTCGATGGTAGCGCTCGAGTCGCGGTAACTGCGGTGCCGCCGTCGCCGCAAGGAGCGCCGTTCCGGAAAGCGGGAGATCCATAGCACCTTTCCGTGCCTCTCCTCGTTCCTGCGAAACGCGCTTCCTGCCTCTTCCTCTTGTGGTTTCACTTTCCCTTCCCTCTTCGCTTTCCCTTTCCCTGCTTTCCCTTCCACTTGGCATTCCCTTTCTCCTTATCCTTTTCGTTTTCTTTCTTCCTCTGCCTCTTTTCTTCACCTCTCCTTCACCCTTGCCTTTCCCCTTACCCTTTCCCCTTTCACCCTTTCCCCTTTCACCCTCTTCCCTCTTCCCCACCCAAACCACCTTCTGTCACCCCCGCGGCCGCCCACCGCCACAACCAACCACACAATTACCGCCCACGCCCGGCCCCCACCCCTGCGCTTTTCTCCCCCCCCCCCCCCTCCCCCGTCACGATTCCCGTCCTCGAACTCAACCTGTGATTACGCTGTTTGCGAGAGTCATCAAGTCATCGGCCGAGTAATCATGCAGTTATGGAATACTCCAGCTTCTTTATCCTGGTCAATTATCCCTCTCGTTACGTTCACAATCTCCTCCTGCGCACTCGCTTCCCCCGATCACGCGACTCGGCTGCGCAGTGTGTATGCATGCGCGCATTTGCGAGTGCGCGCGTCTGTGTGTGTGTGTGTGTGTGTGTGTGTGTGTGTGTGTGTGTGTGTGTGTGTGTGTGTGTGTGTGTGTGTGTGTGTGTGTTTGTGTGTGTGTTTGTGTGTGTGTGTGTGTGTGTGTGTGTGTGTTTGTGTGTGTATGTGTATGTGTATGTGTATGTGTATGTGTATGTGTATGTGTATGTGTATGTGTATGTATGTGTGTGTGTGTGTGTGTGTGTGTGTGTCTGTGTCTGTCTCTACGCAAACATACAACGGTTTTCGGGGAATGTGCTTTCGATGTTGCAAAAGCCATCTGCTGTGCTTGGATGGTCCTGTTGCAAGGAGCCAAGCTGACGGCGAGAGTTTTACGACACTTTTTCAGTACTGATACAATGTTATTATTATTATTTTTTTTAATTATTGATATTATTATTATTATTATTATTATTATTTTTTTAATTATTGATATTATTATTATTATTATTATTATTACTATTATTATTATTACCACTGCCATTATCATAATTATAACCATCATCATCACCATCTTCACCATCATCCTCCTCACCATCATCATTATCTCCACCATCACCACTGTCATCATCTTCATTATTATTTCCTACCTCCACCCAAACCCATCGAATGGCATTCTTCTCTTTCCTGTTTACCTTTTTTTTTGTCTCGATTCCAAGTGCGGAATTATTCAGCATTTCGCTTTCCATCCGAGACGCCTACACTGCTCGCCCTCTCCCTCCATACAGCGCTTGCGTTTAGTGGATTCCGGCGATATCTCTCTCTTTCTTTCTTTTTTCTTTTTGTCTTTTATTGTTGTTAGAGCTCACGTAACTGATTATTTTTTGTTGTGAATATTGTTTTTATTTTGTTATTTTGTTTTCTGTTATGTTTTCATCAGTAATTTCTCCTCTTCTCTCTTCCTCCCTCTGTTCATTCTCCTTTTCCCTCCTTCACCTATCCGTTCTTCATTCTCCTCTATCCCTATCTCTCTCTCTCTCTCCTCCATCTCCTCCATTCCTTCCTTTCTCTCCTCCTTCCTTTCACCTGTCTCCTCCATCCCTCCCTCCCTCTCTCTTTCTCTCTCTCTCTCTCTCTCTCTCTCTCTCTCTCTCTCTCTCTCTCTCTCTCTCTCTCTCTCTCTCTCTCTCTCTCTCTCTCTCTCTCTCTCTCTCTATCCTCCTCCATCCCTCCCTCTCTCCCCTCCCTCCGTTCTTCCTCCTTTCCCTCTCCTCCATCTCCTCTTTCTCCTCCCTCCTCTCTCTCTCTCTCCTTCCCTCCCTCCCACTCCTGCGTCTCTCCCTCTCTCTCTCCTTCCCTCTCTCTCCTTCCCTCCCTCCCACTCCTGCGTCCCTCCCTCCCACTCCTGCGTCCCTCCCTCCTTCCCTCCCTCCCTCCTTCCCCCTCTCCCTCTCGGACCTGACCTCCTCCGGGCACCTCGAGGACTCCCGAGGCCTTCGCCGGCCGCCACGTCGTTCCGTGCGCGCGCAGGAGAGGAAATGATAGTAATCAGCGCCGATTTAAGGCGGCAGCGCGAGTGGGAGCTTGTCGTGAAGTGTTTTGGGAGGGGGGGGTGATTTTTTTTTATATGTTAATGTTGTAGTTGTCTATGTGATTATTCA
>NC_061846.1:20797283-20799783 GCF_019202785.1 Penaeus chinensis | reverse complement strand
AATCCCCTGAAGTCAGCCTCTGTCGAACTTCCTTTCTCTTTTTTTTTTCTCTCTCTCTCTCTCTCTTCCAGCTGCCTATCTACCTGTCTGTCTATCTGCTGTATAGGTATGTCGGTGGGGGGAAAGAAAAGTCGATTTGCATGTCTGAAAGTCCGTATTGTGTCTGCCTGTGTTTTATCGATAGGTCTCTCTTAAGGTAATTTACTGATAGCTTTCTTCTAAGGTGGTTTATCGATGGCTTTCTTTCAGGGTGACTGCCTATCGACCTGCACACCTTCTTTTTTGTTAAATGATGACTCGTTACTCACACAGAGAAACACACACACACACAGAGGCGCACTGAGAAACACACACAGACACGCGTACACACAGAAGCCCTCATAACCACACACACATACACCCACGTTAAACGCACACACGCGTCCTCTCGCCCAGTCGCGCCCTGCTACCACATGTTCATTTTAATCCATGTACTTATTTAATATCATCTTTATATAAACATTGTATTCATCAACCATTATCAGCGACAGAATGTGAGGGAGAGGGACACAGTGAGGGGGAAAGGCCAAGAGGGAGAGGAGGAAAGAGAGAGAGCAAGAGAGGTTGAAGCAGAGATGGAGAAGATAGAGGAGAGAGAGAGAGAGAGAGAGAGAGAGAGAGAGAGAGAGAGAGAGAGAGAGAGAGAGAGAGAGAGAGAGAGAGAGAGAGAGAGAGAGAGAGAGAGAGAGAGAGAGAGAGATGGAGGAAGAAAGAAGGAAGGAAAGAGGCCTAGGGAGATGAAAGCGTTGAGGAAAAAAAACAGAGAAGAGAGGGGAAGAGAGAGAGAGAGGACAAAGGGAGAGAAGGCAAGGGGAGGCATAGAGAGAGGAAGGGAGGAAAGGAGGGAAGGAGGGAGAGGGAGAGGGAGAGATTGAGGGGGAAGGGGAGGCAGAAGAAGAAAACTAAGAGAGGGAGGAGGAGGGTGGAAGAGTCGGCGGGCGCAGGCACCACGGCCATGCAAGTTTATTTGCCCTCGTGGATATTCGTTATTCGGCCTGTCACCGATAATAGCAGGTAATGGCCACCGAGTCACATTAAACAATGCACGGTAAAACTCGCGGGCCAAGAGCGGCCGGCCGGGAGGTTATGCCAAGGACGGCCGGGTAATTACTCTAGCCTTGATAATGATAACTCGAGGGGCGGACGTTGCTCTCGAAGGGGTGCCGGAGGGGGAACGGGGCGGGAGCGGGAGGGGGGGTTGAGGGGGAGGGGGGAGTTGAGGAGGAGGGGGGAGTTGAGGAGGAGGGGTCGGATTGGAAAGGGGTGAAGAGGGCGGAGGGGCAGAGAAGTTGAGGAGGGGGGTGGGGGGGGAATGGGGAAGGTGGTGTGGTGGGGGGAAAGAAGTTAAGGGCGAAGGGGATTCGGTGGGGGGGGGGGGCGGAGGGGAAAGGGGGATGAGGGAGTGTGGTAGGGGAAAGGGAGGGGTGGGGAGGAATGGCTGGATGGGAGGATGAGGCAGAGAGGAAGACGAGGGACAGAGGGGCGGGGTGAGTGGAAAAGAAGGGGGGAGGATCTAAAGGGAAACAAAGGTAAGTAGAAAAAGAAGGCGAGGAAAATAGGAAAAATGGAGAAAGGGGGAAGAGTAGAGGAAAGAAAGAAAACTCGCTGGGAGGCTTGGGGGTCGGACTCTTCAGAAACGAAGAATAGAGTGGATAGAAGGAGAAAAGGGACGTGGAGCAGATGACGAGGAATTTGCAGAGATAAAAGCGTAGGCGCTAGCGAGAACGGTGGAAAAAAAAAATAATACGGCTAATGAAAAATGTGGAAGGAAAGGAGATAGAGGAAAGAGAAATGAGTCACTTGGGAAAAAAAAGGATAAGAGAGATGATAGAGAGAGTCGATAACAAGGGGAAGAGGAGAGAAAGAGAAGATAAAGGAGCTGAGAGGAGAAGGGGCGAGGGAGAAGGGCGAGGAGAAGAAGAAGAAGAAGAAGTAGGGGAAGAAGGGGCGAAGGAGTCCTGGGGCGAGATGGAGAAAGAGCGGACAGTAAAGAAGGAGAGTAGGAGAAAGAGAAAGAGAAGAATAAGAAGGGGTATGAAGAGCAGCGGGAAGGACCAGGATCGGGGAAGAGGTTAAAGCCTCAAAGTCTTCGGGTTATCAGAGATCAGGTTTATGTTCATCTGATCAAATATCGAGCGTAAAGAGTGCTGACAGGTTCTTTGTGGTCGGGAGTGCGGATCATTGCATTATGTGTAACAGCGAGGAAATGGAAGGGCTTTGTTTGTTTGTTTGCGTGTGTATATGCGTGTAGCGTGCGTGTTTGTGCGTGTTTGTGCGTGTGCGTGTGCGTGTGCGTGTGCGTGTGCGTGTGCGTGTGCGTGTGCGTGTGCGTGTGTGTGTGTGTGTGTGTGTGTGTGTGTGTGTGTGTGTGTGTGTGTGTGTGTGTGTGTGTGTGTGTGTGTGTGTGTGTGTGTGTGCCCGTGTGTGCCCGTGTGTGCGTGTGTGCGTGTCTGTGTGCCCG
>NC_061846.1:20784783-20792283 GCF_019202785.1 Penaeus chinensis | reverse complement strand
TCTCTCTCTCTCTCTCTCTCTCTCTCTCTCTCTCTCTCTCTCTCTCTCTCTCTCTCTCTCTCTCTCTCTCTCTCTCTCTCTCTCTCTCTCTCTCTCGCTCTCTCTCTCTCTATTTCTCTCTCTAATACACACACACACACACACACATATATATATATATATATATTATATATTATATATATCATATATATGTGTATATATGATAGTTAGACATATATTTATATGTATATATATGTATATATATGCATATACGTGTGTGTGTGTGTGTGTGTGTGTGTGTGTGTGTGTGTGTGTGTGTGTGTGTGTGTGTGTGTGTGTGTGTGTGTGTGTGTGTGTGTGTGTGTGTGCGTGTGTGTGTGTGTATGAACACTCTATATTCTATACACATAGTATAAAGACTACGGTATGTATACTCTGTATACAATGAATACACATATTCATGTATCATTTCACGCATGCCTGATATGTGTATGTATGTCTTTATTTTTTAATAATTTTAGATATTTCATCGCGTACTGATGGTGAATGGAGATTGGGGGTTAGACGTTATCTCTGTGCTTATAAAGAGCGTATTTACGAATCACTAGAACTTTAGAATTAAAGCAAGTACAGCTTGCCTTTGTAATGGCTCTACCACGTTTTACATTTGACGCTTATTGGCGACGCAGTTTAAGAATGCCACGTGAATTAATTGAAATTTGCATTATGCGACCTGCCAGCCCGCTTGGCCGCCGCGCTCCATCAAAATCATAACCGAAATGCCCGATTGAAATGAGATCCCGGGGATAAATGATAGCAAAATGATCATTAGAGAAGCTATTACCCGAGTTCGTTGAGGTATCACACGCATTTCAATCATTCGATGAATATACGCTCTCGGGGGCGCGGCATAATGATACTGATTCCCACGGGGCGTAGGGTTCAGAGTTGCTTGAAACGCGCGGCCTCTGTAATGCCGTCTAATCTAGACCAGCCATCTGACGCCATTATATAAGGAAATCCGCTGTGACGCTGACGCAGCCTGATGATTTTCCGTTGCGAAGATTGCCGGCCGAGTTTCCAATTACCTTTCGATTGGCGGTCGGTCAGAGGCATCTGTTTACCATTTTTTTTTTATGAATGAATGATCACAGCGAGAAGGTAGTAGTAAGGTTGCCCCCCCCCCCTCCCTCCCTCCCCCCGGTGACAATGGCTGGTAATTAGAACGAATTATCTTTCCGGGAATGATTGCGTGGTTTGTGCGGGCGGTGTCTTGGACGGCGGGGGGGGGGGGGGTAGATAGGTAGGTAGGTAGGTAGGTAGGTGGGTATGGAATCAGTGTGTGAGAAAGGAAGGAAGGGAGTAAGGAAGCAAAGTAGGTAGGTAGGTAGATAAATAAGTACTAAAGGGAGGAGGGAGGAAGGAAGAACTAAAGGGAGGAGGAAGGAAGGAAGAATGGAAAATATGATGGGAGGTAAAGGAAGACGGAAAAAGTGAGGGAGGGAGGAAGAGAAAGGTATGTAAGAAGGAAGACGAGAAGGTAAAGAGAGGTAGGAAGGGAGAAAAGGTGGGAGGAAGGAAGAAATGTGGAAGGGAGAGAGGGTGAGGGAAGGAGGGAGGAAGGAAGGGAAACTTGGGTAGGAAGGAAGGGAAAGAAATGGCAGGTAGGCATGCCAGCAGGCAGGCAGGCAGGCAGGCAGGCAGGCAGGCAAGCAAGCAAGTAGGCAGACAAGAAGGAAGACAGGTCAGCAGGCAGGTAGATAGGATAGGCAGGGAGGGCAGAGAGACAGACAGACAGACAGACAGACAGACAGACAGACAGACAGACAGACAGACAGACAGACAGACAGACAGACAGACAGACAGACACAGAAGGAAGGAAGGAGGAAAGGAGAGAGCTTGAACCGTGCAGCTTGATGAAGAGAACAAGCCAGAGATCTGCTAAAGAGGGATGCCAGACGAAGGGCGAGGGAGGAGGGAAGCGAAAGATTAGTTTGGAGCATGGAAAGGGCAAGAAAATATAGATGAAAGCGAATGGATGCGAGGTAAAAGAAAATGGAGAACGAAAAGCGAACAGGATGCGGAGGGAAAGAGCGAGGAATTCTTGCACGACCTCTGGGGTGCAGGGAAGGGCGCAATGAGTGCTTCGAGGTGGATTTTTTTTTTCGTCAAATTAAAGGTTTCGAGTGGAAGGAAACTTAAAAAAGGTTTAAAAAAAAAAAAAGGCCACAATGCACGCACACATAAATACACACGCACGCACGCACGTACGCACGCACGCACATACACAACACGACAAAGAGAAGCCGAAGGCCAGGTTGCGACGGGGATCGAGGCGTCCCGAGCCGAAGGAGCAATGTCTGACCTCCTAATGGCTAATTTACGCATTTTTATGTGATTACATCAACATATTTTAATGAAGAAAGACTAACCAGGATGCGAACCATAGGCTTTCCATGTACCAGGACCATTCGGATGATCTAACGCGGCGGTGCGAGCAAGAGAAAGAGACAGATCTGCATATATTAGCATCACAATCATCATCTCGAGGCTGCCATTACCGAGGCACGGCGAGCGGTGACGTCACGACTGCATGGATCCACAAGCGCTGTTGTATGCGAACTGCCGGGGCCACGGCCGTCTCCTGGCGCGACGGAAGAAAAATGGCCAGATAGATTGTTAACTTGCGCCCCTCTTTAATTGGCCATTAACAAGTTCATTATCATTTCAAGTGGCCGTTGAAAACTCGGCGATATTCTGCGAGTGTTGTTGAGCCATCATATTACGGAGTTGTAATTAGTTGTCTTGTTTTTTTTTTCGTTTTTCGTTTTTTTTTTCTCCCGTTGGCCGAGGGAAATTGGAAGACGGACGGCTGTTTGCTTTGCTTGGGCCCCTCGAGGTCTCGCCTACTCTTGTGCTTTCAGCTTGTGCGTGTTGTGCTGTTTTCTGATGTATTAGTTTTGCTGTAACGTTCCTGCTGTATTGGTTTAGTTGTGGTATTTCTTTTGTATTGATATTGCTGTATTCTCTCTCTTTTTTGTTTTTTTTTTACTATACTATTTTTCGTTCATTTTTGTTGTGACATTTCTGTGTATTATCCCAGCTGTACTGCTTGGTGTACTAATTTTGCTGCACTAATGTTGCTTTAATATTTTGTACCAAATCTCTGTTATCATTCTAATCTACCCATCTTTTGCTGTATAATTTTTATTTTTTGAAGCACTATTAATGCTACAGTATTTCTGTTCTATTATTCCTGAAACACTGAATCCGTTGTAATGTTTCCGCTGTACTATTCCTGCTATTCTGCGACTTTTATTAGCACTCACTTTTTAATTTATTTTTTTCATCCTTCCCCTTTTTTCATCTTTTCCAATTATATCCCATGATGCTATTGTGAAAAATTCACGAACTGCGATTTCATCATTTTCTCTTCTCTTCTTTGTGTTGCAACATTGTCGTTCGATATCGAGTGACTTATTAAGAAGGACTGTGCACTAAAAACAGATGAAAGAGTACTTTTCTTACACCGAGGGAAGGTGTAATGCACGATACAATGGAATGAGGTAGATGGAAGATTGTAATAGATTGAGACAATTAGACTGCAGTAGATTGAAGATTGAAATGCATTGAAGTTGAGGTGGATTGCAGTAAGCCGAAGATTGAAGTCGACAGATTGCAAACATTATGTGACAGTGACACATTTCTGTCTGTCTAGTAACCCGATTTTTTTAGCTTCTACTTATTGTACATTCATATAAATTGCAATTGCTGTGCCCGGTAGGACATTATGGTAGATTATATGAATAAAATGGAGATGATCCACATGCGAGATTAAAAAATACAAAAAGAGAAGAGCTGACAGAAGCCCGATGGAGGGAACTGTAACATATGCGAACATCTCGAGAGAGGTACACTGTGTGTATGATTTATCTTCAATTTTTATTGCCTTTACATGCGTAAAATGTCATCATCACGCTTTATTTATGGTCTTGATTGAAACATTCGCTCGAATATTCGACGTTTACGAACATGATATGGAAAAAGTTGTCTCGAATTTAGATTTTTTGGCGACTGCTTTTGGAGGTCAGAAAATTCGTATGAAATTTCCTCTTTTCAGTTATCAAGTTTCGGGTTCTCCATCTCCCCTCTTCTCCTCCCCCTTCTGTATGCCTTATGTTTCTCTACTCCGTGTCTCTGTGATTTAAAAGATACTTTACTAAAAGTATTAATCGAATAATGAATTATCTTGCAAGACCGGGGAAAGAGGGAAAATGAAAGAAACGTGAACAAGGAAAAATATGAAATGAAAAAAAAGGAAGAACAAAGGCAGAGAGGAAATCGACGCCAGTGGAAATGAAAGGGGAAGTAGAAAGGGCATCCAGAGCCGTAGAGAGTCGAGCGCCACGATGCCTTTCGTCCGGAGAGCGATCAAAGCGTCGCGAAATATGCAGGCGCGGCGCTCGACACTCGCCGGGCTGACGGACAGGGACGGGCGCGCGGACGGAAGAGGGGGGGGGGGGAGGAAGGAAGGAAGGAAGGAAGGAGGAGGAGGGGTGAGGGAGAACAAGAGAGGGAGGGAGGACGGAAAGAAGGGAGGGAGGGAAAGGAATGGGGTGGTGGGAAAGAGAGACGGGGAAGAGGGAGGGGGAAGGAATTGAAGAGAAAGACAGACAGAAAAATAGAGATGGTAACAGAGTGATGAATCAGTACTGAGTCGGAGACAAATAAAGACAGACAAACAGACAGATAGAGACAGAAACAGACTATTGAATCAGTACTGAGTCAGAGAGAGAGAGAAAGAGAGAGACCCGGAGAGTGAGAGACACGGTATTTTTGAATAGTGTTGAGTTATTGCATCGTCCAATCAGCTGACGTTGCTTGCATTGCAGATTTGTAATCCTAATGCCAAAAGTTGAGCAAATGCCATGGATAAGATTTTACGATGTTTGGCTTGAGCGGGTGAGCTGTGTGATTTCCAGGACTGGATTACGCTGTCGCCCTGAAAGCACTTGAAAAAAGGTATTTGTTGACAAGGAATTCGTCTGTCGCATTATGTGATAGCATGGTCTAAGTCTAATAAATGTGCATTACGCGAAATAATGATTGCGAAGTAACACTTTCCTGTTTATAAACCATGCACGCTCACTCACAAACATATATACAAAACAAATAAAAACGCATCATACAACGCTTTGCATATATAGCTAGTACTGTTTGTTCACCTGCGTACGAGTACTGACTCAAAACTGAACCAGGCTTCCTGATCCTCACTCCATTCGGCACTGCATTCGCGGAGAGCGACGGCGCAGCTTGGGGGGCCCGAGACACCCAGGATAACTCTGTTAATAACATGGCTGTTTGTCCCTCCCTTACCCCTCCTCCTCCTTCCCTTCCTCCTTGCCCCTTCCCCTCCCTCCACCCCTTGCCCACCTTGCCTCATCTCCAGTCCCCTTTCCCTTCTCCCCCATGCCTCTTCCCTTCCCATCATCCCCCATCCCTTCCCCCTACCCCCTCCATCTTCCCTTTCCCCATCCCCAAGGACATGACAGAGCAGTCCATGACGGCTCCTCTCACCTCAGTGCCAAGGGCATGCGCGCTGAATGGCCCTCACTCTCAAACCGTGCTTGCAGGGCATCAGTGCGTCATCAGTGCTTCGTCAAGTGCAATTTCCGGAATGGCACCCACCATGAGAGGCACCAAAGTGGGGTTGGGGGGGAGGGGGTTGAGAGCGATGGGAGGGAGGGGGAAGGGAGGTTGAGAGAGGAAGTGGGGCAGGGGGGTGGGGGACGCGCAGCCGAGGGTGGAAGAGAGAAAGGGGGAGGGGAAGGAGAGGCAGAAAGAGATAGAGTTTGAGGGGGAGGAAGAGGGGAGGCTGAGGGTGTTCGAAAAGTGGGGGAAGAGCCGGCTAGTTTTGCTGCAGTTGATCATGTGAGTTGATCTCGTCAGTGTTGCTGTCGTCGTTATGCTAATTGTTGTTGCTATCATCATCATCATCATCATCACCATCACCATCACCATCATCATCATCATCATCATCATCATCACCATCACCATCATCACCAATCGTCATCATCACCCATCGTCATCATCACCCATCGTCAGTCACCCCATTTCGATCACCATCATTACCATCACCTTTATCGATCATCATCGTTATCACTGGCACATTACCATCATCACCATCAGCATCGCCGCCAGTGTTACCATCATCGCCATCACCATCGTCATCATCATCAATCACAGAAATGATTAATTCTTAAGAGAACCGTAAATACAAAGTTTATTTCTTACATGGCATCATGAAGATTTATGGGACGTGGATTAAAGTTATTGCTATTATTATTATTATTATTGTGATTTATAATGTTGATGTCGACGTTATTGTTGATGTTATTGTTTTCGATGTTGTTGTTCTTTCTTGTACCTGAAAGAAGGGTAGCTTATGCATAATATGTAAATTAATGGGGAGTTGTAGGCTGGGTTATGGGTCAAAGGTTAACTAAGTGTTATATTCATGGACTTCAACGTAAGATTGACATTCATGCTAGACTACCGTCTCTCTCTCTCTCTCTCTCTCTCTCTCTCTCTCTCTCTCTCTCTCTCTCTCTCTCTCTCTCTCTCTCTCTCTCTCTCTCTCTCTCTCTCACACATACACACACACACACACACACACACACACACACACACACACACACACACACACACACACACACACACACACACACACACACACATACACACACACACACACACACACACACACACACACACACACACACACACATTTATATATATATTGTTTCTTTTTTGTTTGTTTTCTTTTCTTGAAAAGTGGACTATCGAATAGCTGTAATTGAAGCGACATTTTGTGCCCCCATTTTGTGACCGAATCTCTTCTTTTCTAATTAAATTGATAAAGTTTCTCCTCGGGAAGAATTGTATTCCCAAAAGAACAAAACTTTTTTTTAGGTCTCATAAGAACACCCAGTCATAATGAGACCAGCAGATTTTGCTATAATTTAAATTCCAGAAAACTTTTGGAGATAGCGTGGCCGGGTGATGGGTAAGGGGCTGGGGGGGGGGGGCAGGGCAGGGGGTTGGACGAAGGGGGGAAAGGGTATATTATGGTCGTTTAAATTATGATTTTTTTTTTGTCCTTAAACTTGGAGGGAAGACTTTTTTTCCTTATTTTTTTTTTCTTCATTTTTTTGGGGGGGATTATAATTTACGAAGTTTGAAAGGTAGATAGCCATTTTATAGTTCCTGTATTTAATTTCTTTCACAGTGTATCAGCGTTGTGACTGCTAATGTGATAAAGGAAAATGTGAGATATATTTTGCATTTTTGTAACGTGTGTGTGCGTATGTGTGCGTTTACACGTATCAAATAACACTTGAACTTTAGTTTAGTGAGTATTCTGTGTGTGTGTGTGTCCGTCCGCGTGTATGTGTATGTACGTATATGTGCACCCGCGCGTGTGTGTGTATCTGATTTCGGGCGCATGCGTGCGTATGAAGT
>NC_061846.1:20762283-20779783 GCF_019202785.1 Penaeus chinensis | reverse complement strand
TATCTCCTATCTTTCTGTCCTTTTGGCGGTCCCTTGCGTATCAGCGGAACACACGGCAGACGAGCAAACAGTTTCCGTCTTCAGAAATAATTTAAAAAATAAAGATAAGAAGAGAAAAGAAGAGAGAAAAAACGGAATTCCAACAAGACAGATGAACGCGGACTCGCTCTTATCTCAATCTCTTCAGCCAAGATAAAAAGCAAGTTTGTTCTCCGACTTGACGTCAACCCGGCTCCATCCAGGTAGACGCTGGGACCTTGAAGGGGGTCAAGAACCGCTCATACAAGTGTCATCTGGTTGAGCAAAAGGGGTGTAGGGGCGGGTGGGCGGGTGGGCGAATGGGTGGGCGGGGAGGTGGGCTCGGGGGTGGGCGCAGGGGAGGAGGCGGACTTTTGGGTGGGTGGGTGAGGTTGGTGATCTAGGGGTAGGGGGAAGGGGGGGGGGAGATTGGGGGTTCTGCCACACCCTCGGGCCATATGACGAGCGTTACTGTACGGTGTAATGTGTTACGTCGCCTGTCTGTCCCTCCCTTCCGTCCCTGCTCCTGTTATTTAGGGCCATTTCGCTGGGGTTGATGAGAAGGGACTCGCGAGGTACACTAGTATACGTATATAGAGAGAAGATAATGAGATAGATAGATAGACCAATTAGGCAGACCAGACAGACAAGACAGACCGACAGACAGACAGACAGACAGACAGACAGACAGACAGACAGACAGACAGACAGACAGACAGACAGACAGACAGACAGACAGACAGACAGACAGAGACAAGACAGACAGGCCTATATAGACTATTTTTATAGATTTCATTTAAATCGAAGTAAGTGACGATGTGTGACGACTGACAGTTTTTTTTCGTCGGTGCATGAGGTCCACACAGACGCTGTGACATGAGAGTGACATTCTTTTCAACTTTGTTCTCGGATGCCTCCTCTTCGAGCGCGATATTTAATCAGTCTTGACACTTTCATCCACCGGTCTGCAACACCCTAGAGATCGAGACAATTGTTGTGGGATTGGGCGAATACGCAAATGTTTTATTATATACCCGTACCTGTACATTAAGATGTTTGGGGAAAATATCATTGGTAAATTTTTATTATTTATTATTTTTATTGTTTTATATTATATTTTTTTTATTATTATTATTATTATTATTATTTTTTTTGTTTATTTAAACAATCCTAAAAATTTTTTTTCAGTATTGTTTTTATGATGTTTCTTTTCGCGTTCAATTTTTTATTAATAGAAGGCCTGAAAACGCAATTTTTTCAAAAAGAAATGGGGGAACTGGCCGTCCTGACGGGTTAAAACAAATTAAAAAATATATTTTAATGAAGAAAAAAAACAAAAGAGATGAGCGTGAGAGAGGGAAAGTGAAGTGAGAGAGAAGAGGTGAAAGAAAGGAAGAGTGAGAGACGGAGAGAATGAGGTCATATTTGTTAACCTGTTAAACGCATGGAAGATTTAATGAGGTCATATTTTATTTCATATAAAATTTAGTTTCCTTTCACAGAAAATTGTTCCTTCTTTCTTATTGAAGATGCTGTCGAGGTATTTAAGTGTCTTTAAAGAAACCATTAAGACTTTTGATAGCGTTTTTTTTTTTTATCCTTTGCGAAAGACCACCGTAATATTTTCTTTGTATATCTCTTTTATGAAGAGACTAAGCCGCTGGAAGCTCATAAGAAAATCTTTTAAGCTTTTGTTTTCTTTAGTTTCAAGTTTTTTTTTTTTTTTTTTTTTTTTTTCCTTCTTCCTGGGAATCTTAAAGACTTTCCCAAGGTTACGTGTTGGAGATGAGAACCGGTGCAAAGCCGGGCCTGGGTTTTGATTTGGTTTGGGGGGGGGGAAAGAGGGCGAGGGGGGGGGGAGGGGGGGGGGGGGGGGAGGGCCAGGTGGGAAGGGGGGGGGGGGAGGGCGATGTTGGGGGTTGGGAGGGCGAGGGTGAGAGAGGGGGGTGGGGGCCGGGGGAGGGGGAGTGAGGGCTTTGTTGGGGTTGGGGGGGCGAGGTGAAAGGGGGGGGGTGGGGGCCAGGGGGGGGGGGGAGGGGCGATGTTGGGTTGGGGGCGAGGGTAAGAGGGGGAGGGCCAGGTGGGGGGGGGGAGGAGGGCAATGTTGTGGTTTGGGGAGGGAAAGGGGTGAGAGAGGGGGGGGGACAAGGGAGGGAGGGGGAGTGAGGCGATGTTGGGGGTTGGGGGCGGGGTGAAAAGGGGGGGTAGGGCCGGGGTTTGGTGGGGAGGGGGGAAGGGGGTTTGATATGGTAATGGGGAAAGGAGGGGTTTGGGGTAAGGTCCGGGAAGGGGGGGGGAGAGGGACGTGGAGGTTAGTTATTTGAAGGGAAGGGGGGGGGAAAAGGAATGGAAAAAGAGGGATTAGACGGTGGAAATTGAAGGGGCTGTGGGAGGAGGAGGGGGGAAGGAGGAGGAGGAGGAGGTGGTGGTGGTGGTGGTAGTGGTTGGGGCTTGAGCTTGAGAGTGAGAGGTAGGGGGAGGGTAAATGAGGTGGAGATGAGTAGCATGTGAAGGTTGGTTTTCCTGTTATTTGTGCTGAGTCATTGCTGGGAATGTCTGCTTCGGTTTCCTCAAGGAGCGATTTCCCTCTCGGCTGTTTTTTTCTCTGCTTCTTTTTTTCCATTTCTTCTTATTCTTCCTCCTCCTCCTCCTCCTCCTCCTCTTATTCTTCCTCTTCCTTCGCTTCGCTTTTTCCTCTTCCAATTCATCCTCGTCCTCGTCCTCGATTGCGTACTCCTCCTCCTTCTCCTTCTCCTTCTTCTCCTTCTTCTCCTCCTTCTCCTTCTTCTCCTCCCCCCCTTTCCCCCCCTCCTCCTCCCCCCCCTCCTCCTCCTCCCCCCTCCCCCCCGTCTCCCTCCTCTTCCTCCTCCTCCTCTCCTCCTCCTCCTCCTCCTCCTCCTCCTCCTCCTCTTCCCCCTCCCTCCCTTTTCCCCTTCTTCCCCCTTTCCCCCTCCCCTCCTCTGTTCCTTTTCCTTTCTCTCTCTCTTCCTCACGTCTCTCTCATCCCTTCTCTCTTCCTCCTCTCTCCTCCTCTCTCCTCCCCTCTCCCGATTCTTCTCTCTCTCTCTCTCACACATGCATACATACATCATGGATACAACATACATACATAAAATCATACATCAACATACTGCATACATCATACATACATACATAATACAACAACAACATACATACATACATACATACATACATACATACATACATACATAAACATACATTTCATAAAATTCACCCTGTGTTTTGGGTGTGTAAAAGTGTTTGTGTGTGTGGTGTGTGTGTTTGTGTGTGTGTGGGTGGTGTTGTTGTCTGTGTGTGTTTGTGTGTGTGTGACGCTCATAGTTTTTAAATTTAATTTACATTATCTACCAATTTATGCATTCAATTATTAAATTATAGTATTTTATCTACCACACGCAAGCCAGCAAGCGCACACTCGCCCCGCACGCCCATCCGTAACACACGATAAGAACATTAATTATCGAAAATGCACGTTGTTGCACGAGATTATCGGGTCTCGCGCGACGGGAGCGAAGTTGATGAATGCCGAGTACAGGGCCGAGGAACGCAATCTGTTCCTCGAGGATAATAAATGCTTTGTTTTATGTGGAGAACCTCGAGGAGAAGGGTCGTTTGTCTTGAAGAGGGAGAGAGGGAGAGGAAAGGAGGGAGGAAGGGGGAATGGGGAGGGAAGGAGGAGGGGGGGAAGGGGAGGGAAGGAAGAGAAAGGGGAGAGGGAAGGGGAGGGGGGGGGAGAGGGAGAGAGGGAGAGGGAGAGGGAACGGGCATAGGGAAAGGGGGACATAGGGGAGAACGGGGAAAGGGAACGGCGAACATGTGAAAATTGACGCCTCCAGTCGCCAGGGTGAAGGGAAATTGCCCCCTTCCATCAGCCAGGCCGGAAGGGGAGCTGAGGTGTTGAAGGAGAGGAGAGATGCAAGGGATGGAAGGACGGAGGGAGGAATGAAGAAGGAAGGAAAGAAGGGAGGGATGAAGAAGGAAGGAAGGGACGAAGCGAAGAAGAAAGAAAGGAAGGGAGGAAGGAGCCGAACGAGGAAGGAAGAAGGAAGAAAGGAAGGGAGGAGGGAAGGAGGGAAGGAGGGAAGAGGAGAGGGAGAAAGTAAAAGCCAGGAGGCGAAGAAGGCCGAGAAGTAGCAGCGTGGGAACTCCTTAATTTGACGTGACTAACCTTGATTGATCCCCCGCGTGACCTAAGGCGGCGAGTACGGGTCAAAGGAAGGATAAGTGAACTTCCCTCCGGGGTCATTTGTGAAGTTAAGTCGGAAGCGAGAAGGGAGACTTAGTGTACGAAGTTAGTTAATACGAAGGAGGTTAATCTAGGATAGTTAAAGTGGCCAGGAAGTGGGTGGCTGGGTGGGAGAGGGGGGGAGGGGGCAACGCAGGGGGTTGCAGGGAAAAGGATCCGGGAATGCAGGTAATGTGGCTCAAGGTAAATGTATAAACACGCTAATGCCATGTATAAAGAGGAGGAGAAGGGAGAGGGAAAGGGAAAGGGAGAGGGGGAGGGGGATTGAGGGAATTTGGGAGGGAGGGAGGGAGGGAGGGAGGAAGAAATGAGGGAGGGAGGAAGAAATGAGGGAAAGAGAGAGAGATGAAGGAAAAGGAAGGAGGTAAAAAAGAGTGATGGAATGAGAGAGAGAGAAAGAGAAAGAGAAAGAGAAAGAGAAAGAGAGAGAGAGAGGGGGGGGGGGGGATTTTGAAAAGCCGATATAGTAAAATAAAGAAAAGGAATTGAGAGAATCTGTCTTATACGGGTTGCACGTTTAAGACTTCTTGCGAAAGCCGAGTGTCAGTTCCAGAGGGAGACAGACAGCGCGTGGCCTTTGTTTGCCGATCCACCTGGCGATTTATAGAGGCAAACACGCCGTCAATACTGATTGACAAATTGAAACTGCAAGTTAGACAAACCCGGCTGCTAGACTAACTAACAGAGGACACAGACGAAGTTAGACGAGGCAGGCTGGCTGGTTGGCTAGCAGGCAGGCAGACAAGCAGACACTCAGACAGGCAGACAGGCAGATACGCAAGCAGGCAGACAGGCACACACATAGACACACAGGCCGGCGTAAAGACAGACTCTCTGCCTAGCAGCCACCGACACAGACAAAGAGGCATCCAGGCCAGACGGCCCGTCGAAAGCGTCTCCCAGAATGAGAAGCGAGGAGGCATTTGCATAGACGGGAGCGGGACACGAGGCGCAAATGCCAAGACGTCACACGCATCAGTCGCTCTCCCGCGATCCGCCGAGCCACGAAGTCGGCGCGGGACGTCGGAGGGGCGAGGCGAAGGGGGGAGGAGAGAAAGGAGGAGAAAGGAGAGGAGATGGATGGGGGGAGGAAGGTAAGAGAATGAGGAAAGGGAAGGATATGGGAAGGGGATTAATGGGAATGAAGAAAAAGGGAGGCGATGGATGGCGGAGTAAACAGGGAAGGGGAGATAGGAAAAAAGAAAGGGAAGAGATAAATCGAGAAATAAAGAAAGGTGAGAAGACCTTTAGAAAAGAAATGGAGAAAAGCGAGGAGCTAGATGGAGGAATAAAACTCGGAGAGATGAATGGAAAAGCAAAGGAAGGGATTGGAGGATAAGTAGGAAACGAGGGAATAAATAAGAGAAAGAGAGGCCGGGTTGAATAGGAGAGGGAGGGGAGGGTCAACGGAGGGGTTCGCTGAAGCAGGGAAGTGAGCAGGGGAGCAGATGGAGCGGAAGAAGGGCTTAATAGGCTAGTTCGGCGGGGGATGGAGCTGTTTATCTCCTGCGGCGGCGGTGCAGCTTCACGGGATGTGGGGGGAGGGGGGAGAGGAGGGGGAACGGTGGGAAAAAGGAAGTAGAGAGAGAGAGAGAGTGAGAGAAAGAGGCGGTCGTTTCTCTTGTTTCGTGTTGTTGTTTGTTTGTTTTAATTTGATGTTTTTTTCTTTCATTTGGAGATATTTATATGTTTTTGTTTACGTATTTTTGATGGGGATATAGGTACGAGTTGTAAATAGTGATTGCAGTGATTAGGATTTATTATTGTTATTACCAAACCAATCTCATTAATTCCCCTGATTAACCTTTCTCTCTCTTTAATTTCCACAGGTATGGGCAGTGAGATGTCACGTGCAGTCATTTAAGGCACCAAGTAATAAGAGAACACGTTCGTGACATGTCTTGAGCGCACGTGCCTTGGTCACCTACCGGAACGTTGAGGTCAGTGAATGTAGTATAACTGGACGGCTTGGAAGGGAGTCAAGTGAAGGTGGTAGTTCTCTTATCTTTTGAAATATCTTTTCTCATCGAGATGCTGAACGTCATGCACCTTTCTCCTGTTATTGCTTTTAGTGATGAGAATGCAGGAAAAATAAGGTAGATAAAAAGGTGATGGACAGAGATAGGGACACAGAGAGAGGCAGACAGAGTGAGAGAGACAGAGACAGAGTGAGAGAGACAGAGACAGAGTGAGAGAGACAGAGACAGAGTGAGAGAGACAGAGACAGAGTGAGAGAGACAGAGACAGAGTGAGAGAGACAGAGACAGAGTGTGAGAGAGAAACCGAGTGAGAGAGACAGGAACAGAGTGAGAGAGACTGAGAGAAAGAGAGTGTTTGTGAGAGAAAGAGAGTGTTTGTAAGAAAGAGAGTTTGTGAGGAGAGAGTTTGTGAAGAGAGAGGAGTTTTGGAGAGAGAGAGAGATGTTTGCAGAGAGAGAGTGTTGCGAGAGAGAGTGAGTTTTGCGAATGAGTGAGTTTTCGAAAGAGTGATGTTTGCGAGAGAGATGAGGTTGCGAGAGAGATGATGTTGGAAGAGAGTGATGTTTGCGAGAGAAGTGAGTGTTGCGAAGAGAGTGAGTGATGCGAGAGAGAGTGAGTGTTTAGAGAGAGTGAGTGTTTGTGAGCGAGAGAGAGTGAGTGTTTGCGAGAGAGAGTGAGTGTTTGCGAGAGAGAGTGAGTGTTTGCGAGAGAGAGTGAGTGTTTGCGAGAGAGAGTGAGTGTTTGCGAGAGAGAGTGAGTGTTTGTGAGAGAGAGAGGAGTGATTATGAGAGAGAGTGAGTGAATGAATGAATGATGAGAGAGAGAGAGAGAAGAAGAGAGAGAGAGAGAGAGAGAGAGAGAGAGAGAGAGAGAGAGAGAGAGAGAAGAGTGTGAGTCTGAGTCTGAGTCTGAGTCTGAGTGAGAGTAGAGTGAGTGAAGAGTGAGAGTGAGAGTGAGAGTGAGAGTGAGATGAAGTGAAGTGATGAGTGAGAGTGAGAGTGAGAGTGAGAGTTAGAGTTAGAGTTAGAGTTAGAGTTAGAGTTAGAGTTAGAGTAAGTATTAGATTAGAGTTAGAGTTAGAGTTAGAGTTAGAGTTAGAGTTAGAGTGAGAGTGAGTGAGTGAGTGAGTGAGTGAGAGAGAGAGTGTGTGTGAGAGAGAAGGGTATAAAAAGTAATGGTGGTAAAGTGTGAAAGGGAAACCATTAGTCTTGCTTAAAACACACGCAACAGGAGAGATCCGACATTTCCCGCAAATTATTTAGAAGAAAAGAGAAAGAAAAAGGCGTCGAATATTCATGGGCGGCGCTTTGAATGCACTTGGCGGTGAGACATCAAAATCGCATTCGCCTCTGTGTTAAGAAAGAAAAAAAAAGGGAAGAAAAGAAAGGAAGAATGAGAAAGAAAAGAAGGAAATAGAAAAGAAAGAAAGGAGGAATGAAAAAAAGAAAGGAGAAAAGAAAGAAAGAAACAAAGAAAGGTTTTGCCGCCGCCAGTCACCGGATGTGTTTCTGTCGCGGGCACAACAAAGGCGGGTCGAGCAAGGGCGTCTCGCGAGGACCTCAAAGGATTCGCGAGTTCATAAGGTTTTCCGGGACCCTTCAAAGGAGTACGGGGTAGTCTGCTTGCCCCGTTGGGACCCGGATGAGTTAATGCGCTCGATTTAGCGGTCGTGTATCGCGGAGGGTCTTGCGAACGGCGGGAAAACTGTGATGGTTTCGGGGAACTCTCTTTGCCTTTGTGTGCATGAAGGGACCGAGGGAGAGGAGATGAAGATTGGAAGAGAGGAAAGAAGGGTAGGATGATAAAGGGGGAATAGGTGAACAGAAGGTAGTTGAGCGTAGTGGAATGAAGTGGAAAGGGATAAGTGAAGATAAAAGAAGAGAACACGAGAGAAAGTGCTGAACGATAAGGAAAGAAAAGGTGAAAGCAGAGGCATAGAGAGGAATAGAAAATGGAGAGGTGTTTTTTTTTTTTTGCAACGCCCCCATCCTATTTTTCACGATGATCAGCAATGACTCTGTGGCGTGGGCTTCATTAATCATCATCAGTATAGAGTTGCGTGCATCGGGCTCGCGATTAATCGTAATTCATCTGCTTTCGCCACAGTTTAGTGCCAGCATTCATCACGTAGGCATGCTGATCGGGGAAATGGGCTCGCGAGGGCATCTTCCAGCGCAGGCACGTCTCGTAATGAGTGGAATGTACATGTGCGCTCCCGTAACTCAGGCACGTAGGCTACTCAATGAGGGGGCGAGGGGCGGGAAGGGGAAAGGGGTAGGGAGAGGGGAAGGGGAAGGGGTCCTCTTCGCTCTTCTCTTCTCCTTTTCCTTTTCTCTCTTCAACTATTTATCTTTTCTTTTTCTCTCTTCCTCTCTTATTGCTCTGTCTCTCATCACCGTTTCTCGCTCACCTCTACTCTCGTTGTCTTTGTTCCATGTCTATCTCCCGACCTCTGTCCATCCCTCACCTCTTCATCTCCTCCTCCTCCTCCTCCTTTTTCTCCTTCTCCTTCTACTTCTCCTCATCCCTCCTCCTCCTCCTCCTCCTCCTCCTCCTCCTCCTCCTCCTCCTCCCCCTCCTCCTCCTCCTCCTCCCCCTCTTCCTCCTCCACCTCCTCCTCCTCCTCCTCCTCCTCCTCCTCCTCCTCCTCCTCCTCCTCCTCCTCTCCTCCTCCTCCTCCTCCTCCTCCTCCTCCTCCTCCTCCTCTCCCCCTCCTCTTCCTCCCCTTCTTTCTCCCTCTCCCACTCCCTTCTCCTACTCCCTTCTCCTCCTCCTCCCTCCCCTTCTCTCTCCCTCTTCCACTCCCTTCTCCTCCTCTTCCCTCCTCCTTCCTCCTCCTTCCTCCTCCTTCCTCCTCCACCACCACCATTCCCCTTCTCTCCTTCCCCCCCTCTTTCTGATCTCCTTTCATTCCAGGAACCAGTACGTCATTCAGCTGGCTGTTGCATGAGTTGCCAGGTTTCATTTTCCCCCTCATACTGACTAGAAGAGATTAGGGAGAAGGAAAAAAATAAATATTCATTTAACAAGACCCGGAGGAAAATAAGAGACAAGGATGAAAACAAATGATAGAAGGTTGCATAATGTGGGATCGAGCGGCGATTTGATGTTTTAAAGTCAAGTCTCGCCTGCTCTCTCTCTATATATATTTATTTCTTTATCTATTCATCATCTGTGTGATTAGTGTCTTTGTTTTTGTTTCTTGTCTTCTCTTCAATTCACCTCCCCTTTCCTCTCCCTCCTTCCCTCCACTGCCCTTCCCTTCCGATCCTTTCACCTCTTCCTCTCCCCTTGCATTCTCTCTCTCTCTCCCTCCCTCCCTCCCTCCCTCCCTCCCTCCCTCCCTCCCTCCCTCCCTCCCTCCCTCCCTCCCTCCCTCCCTCCCTCCCCCCTGTCTCCTTTTCTCTCACTTCCTTGAGATGTCCTTTGAAGTGACACGATTCCCGTAAAAAAAAAGAAACGAATAAGAAAAAAAAAAAAAAAATCCTTATTCTTTCTTTTATTTTTATTTTTTTCTTAAATAAGAGTTCATCTCGTAATGGCGCTCGGGAGAGTGACAAAAAGGTGGAAGATATTGTCTTGTGTTTTCCCTTCCCACTGCATTTTTTTTTTCTTTTTGCATTCTTTTCGTACAGAAATGATCTTTGGAAATTTGTTATTATATGCCCCTTTCCACCCGCGCGAAGTGGGTTCGCAAGTAGAGAGAAAAATACGGAGAAAAAGAAAATTAAGTTACTTTTCTGCTCTTTGTCGGAGGAACGCGGCCTGCCCACCTCCCCCCCCTCCCTCCCCTCGCCTCCCTACCCTCCCTCCCTCCCTCCCTCCCCCCCCTCCCTCCCTCCCTCCCTCCCTCCCCCCCGTTTCCCCCTCCCCCCCTCCCCCCTCTCTCTCTCTCTCTCTCAATTCTCACTCTCTCTTCACTCTCTCTCTCTCTCTCTCTCGGGTGGGGGGATAGTTTCTCTCTCACCATTCTCCCATCTCATCTCTCTCTCACTCTCTCTCTTCTCTCTCTCTCTCTCACTCTCTCTCTCTCATATATCTCGCGTCACTCCCTTCTCCTCTCTCTCTCTCTCTCTCCCCCTCTCTCTCTCTCTCTCTCTCTCCTCCTCTCATCCTCATCTCTCTGCTCTCTCTCTCTCTCTCACTCTCTCTCCCACTCTCCTCTCGTCTCACTATCTCTCCTCTCTCTCTCCTCCTCTCTCTCTCTCCTCTGCTCTCTCCGTCTCATTCTCGCTCTCTCTCTCCCTCTCTCACTCGTCCCCACTCTCTCTCTCTCTCTTCCGTCCGCACTCTCTCTCCTTCTCTCGCTCTCTTCTCTCTCTCTCCTCCTTCTCTCTCCCCCTCTCTCTTCTCTCTTCTCTCCCTCCCTCTCTCCTCTCTCCCCCTTCCCTTCCTTCCCGCCCCTCACTCTCTCCTCTCTCCCCCTCTCTCTCTCTCTCTCTCTCTCTCCCAACTCTCATCTCTCTTCTCTCTCTCTCTCTCCCCCTCTCCCCCTCTCTCGCTCTCTTCCCCCCCTCTCTCTCCCCCTCTCTCCCCCTCTCCCTCCCTCTCCTCACCCTCTCTCTCTCCACTCTCCCTCTCTCACTCACTCTCTCATGCTGCGTCCTCGTCTCTCTCCTCTCTCTCTCTCTCCTCTCTCTCTCCTCCTCCTCTCCTCTCTCTCTTTCCCTAATCCTCTCTTCTCTCTCTCTCTCTCTCTCTTCTCACTACCTCTCTTCTTCAATCTCCATCCTCTTTCTCTCTCTCTCTCCTCTCCTCTCTCTCTCTCCTCTCTCACCTCTCTCTCTCCTCTCTCTCTCCTCTCGTCTCTCGTCCCTCTCTCCCCCTCCTCTCAACCCTCTCCGCCTCTTCCCCTCCCTCTCCCTCCCTCTCCCTGTGCTGTTGTGCAAATGCGGTAGCGATCTCGTGTACAATCTTGCTGACTTGCTTCAAATCCCTTGCCGCCAGTGGCTGTAACCCGTCATTCTTTGCACACAGAGGATAGCTAAGAAGCAAAATGAAACAGACAATATTTACACCAAGAATGATCCATTGGTAACAAAAGGAATCAAACTAAATTTCAGCTCATCCCCTACTCTCTCCACTCCTCTCCTCATCCTCTCTCTCCTTCTCTCGATCTCTCTCTCTCTCGCTCTGCTCTCTCTGTCTTCCTCTCTCTCTCGTCTCGCCTCCTCTCTCTCTCTCTTCTCACCTCTCTCTCATCCATCTCTCTCTCCACTCTGTCTATCTCTTTCCTCATCTCTCTCTCTCTCTCACAATCTTCTTCCTCCCACCCTCCTCTCCTTCCCTCTTCCTCCTGCTCTACCTCTTCCTCCCTCCTTCCTCTTTTCTCCTCCCATCCAACCTATTTCTTTCCCTCCTTCCAACTTCCCCTTCTCGTCCCTGCCTTGTCTATTTCTTTTCCTTTACATTCCCCTCTTCTCCTTTCTACTTTCCCTCCCTTCTTCCTTCTCCTACTTCTCCACCTCCTCCTTATCCCCTTCCGCCTGTTTTCCCCCCCCTCTCCAATCACCTCCCTCCTCCCCTCTTCCTCCTCATTCCCCAATCCCTCCTTCCCTCTTTCCTCCTTCCCTCCCTCCTCCTTTCCTCCATCTCCATCCTCCTCCTCCTCCTCCTCCTCCTCCTCCTCCTCCTCCTAATCTCCTTCCCTCTTCCTCCTAATCTGCCTCCTCTTCCCCCCCTCCTCCTCTTCCCCCCCTCCTCCTCTTTCCTCTCTTCCTCCCCGTCCTCCTCTCTTCCTCCTCCTCTCCTCCGCCTCTTCCTTCCTCCTCCTCCCTCCTCTTCCTCCTCCTCCTCTTCCTCTTTTCCCCTTCCTCCTCCACCTCCTCCTCCTCTCTTCTTCCTCCTCCTCTTCTCTTCTCCTCCTCCTCCTCTTCCTCCTCCTTCACCTCCTAATCTTCCTCCTCTTTCTGCCTCTCCTCCCTCTGCCTCTCCTCCCTCTGGCCTCCCTCCCTTGCCCCCTCCCCTGCCTCTCCTCCCTTCCTCCCTCCCTCTGCCTCTCTCCCTCTTGCCTCTCCCCTCGCCTCTCCTCCTCTGCCTCTCTACTCCCCAAAGGGGGCCGCTTCATGAACCTTACCGCCTTTGGGAAATGACATTTTCTCGGTGTTTTACGGGCCAAAAAACAATTACCCCGAAAACAATACCCCCCAAACGGATCACGGGGAAGACCCCGGGTCGACCGCTTCTTCCCCCCCCATTGGGGGGCTCAGGAGGGGGGGAGGACGAGGGTAGGTGGGGGGGGGAGGGTAGAGAGGGAGGAGCGAGGATGGGAGAGGGATTGAAAGGGGGGGGGTGGAGTTAGTCGAGGGAGGGAGGAAGGGAAGAGTGAGGGAGGAGGGAGAAGGAGGAGGGAAAAAGGAATGAGAAGAGGAGCAAGAGAAAAAGAGAGAAGAGTCCCGAGTCAAAAATTTTAAACCCATAATACTTTAACCCCAAGTACGAAAATAAAAATATTGTGTGTGGCAGAGACCTCCAGGAATGAAACTCCGTCAGGAAGGCCCCCTTTAAGTATTAATCATTGACATTTATATATGTTAAATAATAATAGAATATAAATATATATGAACAAAAGCGAAGTCAAAACACAAACTGATTCACGGGACTTAAAATCCAAAAGGAAGCTTTTTGTTATTATTTTCTTGCTAAGCAAAAATAGTACAAATTCTGAATTTATGGAGAATCTTGAGGAAGATACAATGCTACCGGAGCATGTAGTAAGACATAAGAGAAATACATCTTACATTATAGTTGGCAATACAAGGGCACAATAGCAGTCAATAAATATATAAATGAAACAAACGAAGTAAAGTCAATCATCACGAAACGCATTGAGAAAATCATTAATATTTCAGTGAGCATTTAAAAAGAGGACAGAGTAGCGCATTTGCGTACATTTCCAGGGAGAGCATTCCAAAGAGTAGGGCCATGATGCCAGATACATAATTTGGACGAGAAAGAGCAACAGAGACCGAGAGCGCGGAAGGAAAAAAGGAAGCAAGAGGAAATGAGGTAGGGAAGGAGAGAGCGAGGGAGGGAGAGACAGGAAGAGAGGAGGAAACGAAGATCCAGATCCGCTAGCTCTTACTGGGTGCCTTTGGCCTCAAGAACGCCTTGGGGGAGAGCAAAGGCGAAGGAGGAGGAGGAGAAGGAGAAGAGGGAGAAGAGGGAGAAGAACGGCGATGACGTAGAAGGAGGGCATAGGGTGGGATGTGGGAGATGGAGGCGAGTGACGGAGAGAAAGGAGAGAGAAAGGAGAGAGAAAGGAGAGAGAAAGGAGAGAGAAAGGAGAGAGAAAGGAGAGAGAAAGGAGAGAGAAAGGAGAGAGAAAGAGAGAGAGAAAAGAGAGAGAGAAAGAGAGAGAGAAAAGAGAGAGAGAAGAGAGAGAGAGAGAGAGAGAGAGAGAGAGAGAGAAAAGAGAGAGAGAAAAGAGAGAGAGAAAAGAGAGAGAGAAAAGAGAGAGAGAGAGAGAGAGAGAGAGAAGAGAGAGAGAGAAGAGAGAGAGAGAGAGAGAGAGAGAGAGAGAGAGAGAGAGAGAGAGAGAGAGAAAGGGAGAGAAGCTCGAGCGAGGAGAGAAAGGGAGAGAAGCTCGAGCGAGGAGAGAAGAGAGAGAATCTCGAGCGAGGAGAGAAAGAGAAAGAGAAAGAGAAGGAGAGAGGGGAAACAACACTGCAAACAGAGCAACCAAGCCAAAGGCACAGGAAGCAGGGAGCAAGCCGAGGGAAAGACAACACTTAGCCCGCGTAACATCCAACATTATTCCTCCCATTTGGTCCGTACACAGCCCGTTCCTGGACCTTCCGCTGATATGAAACATTAAGCTACACTGCTGGAACACGGTTAAAGCGAGCGCCATTCACCTACGCGCCGGCAGAGGGCGGGGCGGGAAGAGGGGAGGACGAAGCGACGAGGGGAGAGAGGGAAGTGGCGCCGATGGGGAGAGGGGATGGGAGGATAGAGGGAAGTGGCGAAGACGGGAAGAGGGGATGGGAGGATAGAGGGAAGTGGCGCAGATGGGGAGAGGGGATGGGAGGATAGAGGGAAGTGGCGGAGATGGGGAGAGGGGAAGGAGTTAGAGGGAAGTGGCGAAGACGGAAGAGGGGATGGAGGACGAGGAGAGGCGAAAATAAGGGAAGAGAGAAGAGAGAGAGAGAGAAAGGAGAGAGAAAGGAAGAGAAAAGAGAGAGAGAAAAGAGAGAGAGAAAGGAGAGAGAAAGGAGAGAGAAAGGAGAGAGAAAGGAGAGAGAAAGGAGAGAGAAAGGAGAGAGAAAGGAAGAGAAAGGAGAGAGAAAGGAGAGAGAAAGGAGAGAGAAAGGAAGAGAAAGGAGAGAGAAAGGAGAGAGAAAGGAGAGAGAAAGGAGAGAGAAAGGAGAGAGAAAGGAGAGAGAAAGGAAGAGAAAGGAGAGAGAAAGGAGAGAGAAAGGAGAGAGAAAGGAGAGAGAAAGGAGAGAGAAAGGAGAGAGAAAGGAGAGAGAAAGGAGAGAGAAAGGAGAGAGAAAGGAGAGAGAAAGGAGAGAGAAAGGAGAGAGAAAGGAGAGAGAAAGGAGAGAGAAAGGAGAGAGAAAGGAGAGAGAAAGGAGAGAGAAAGGAAGAGAAAGGAGAGAGAAAGGAGAGAGAAAGGAAGAGAAAGGAGAGAGAAAGGAAGAGAAAGGAGAGAGAAAGGAAGAGAAAGGAGAGAGAAAGGAAGAGAAAGGAGAGAGAAAGGAGAGAGAAAGGAGAGAGAAAGGAGAGAGAAAGGAAGAGAAAGGAGAGAGAAAGGAAGAGAAAGGAGAGAGAAAGGAGAGAGAAAGGAGAGAGAAAGGAGAGAGAAAGGAAGAGAAAGGAGAGAGAAAGGAAGAGAAAAGAGAGAGAGAAAAGAGAGAGAAAAGAGAGAGAAAAGAGAGAGAGAAAGGAGAGAGAAAGGAAGAGAAAAGAGAGAGAAAAGAGAGAGAAAAGAGAGAGAGAAAAGAGAGAGAGAAAGGAGAGAGAAAGGAGAGAGAAAGGAGAGAGAAAGGAGAGAGAAAGGAGAGAGAAAGGAGAGAGAAAGGAGAGAGAAAGGAGAGAGAAAGGAGAGAGAAAGGAGAGAGAAAGGAGAGAGAAGGAGAGAGGGGAAACAACACTGCAAACAGAGCAACCAAGCCAAAGGCACAGGAAGCAGGGAGCAAGCCGAGGGAAAGACAACACTTAGCCCGCGTAACATCACATTATTCCTCCCATTTGGTCCGCACACAGCCCGTTCCTGGACCTTCCGCTGATATGAAACATTAAGCTACACTGCTGGAACACGGTTAAAGCGAGCGCCATTCACCTACGCGCCGGCAGAGGGCGGGGCGGGAAGAGGGGAGGACGAAGCGACGAGGGGAGAGAGGGAAGTGGCGCCGATGGGGAGAGGGGATGGGAGGATAGAGGGAAGTGGCGAAGACGGGAAGAGGGGATGGGAGGATAGAGGGAAGTGGCGCAGATGGGGAGAGGGGATGGGAGGATAGAGGGAAGTGGCGCAGATGGGGAGAGGGGATGGGAGGATAGAGGGAAGTGGCGAAGACGGGAAGAGGGGATGGGAGGATAGAGGGAAGTGGCGAAGACGGGAAGAGGGGATGGGAGGATAGAGGGAAGTGGCGCAGATGGGGAGAGGGGATGGGAGGATAGAGGGAAGTGGCGGAGATGGGGAGAGGGGATGGGAGGATAGAGGGAAGTGGCGAAGACGGGAAGAGGGGATGGGAGGATAGAGGGAAGTGGCGAAGACGGGAAGAGGGGATGGGAGGATAGAGGGAAGTGGCGAAGACGGGAAGAGGGGATGGGAGGATAGAGGGAAGTGGCGAAGACGGGAAGAGGGGATGGGAGGATAGAGGGAAGTGGCGCAGATGGGGAGAGGGGATGGGAGGATAGAGGGAAGTGGCGAAGACGGGAAGAGGGGATGGGAGGATAGAGGGAAGTGGCGCAGATGGGGAGAGGGGATGGGAGGATAGAGGGAAGTGGCGAAGACGGGAAGAGGGGATGGGAGGACGAGGAGAGGCGAAAATAAGGGAAGAGAGAAGAGAGAGAGAGAGAAGAGAGAGAGAGAGAAGAGAGAGAGAGAGAAAGGAGAGAGAAAGGAGAGAGAAAGGAGAGAGAAAGGAGAGAGAAAGGAAGAGAAAGGAGAGAGAAAGGAAGAGAAAGGAGAGAGAAAGGAGAGAGAAAGGAGAGAGAAAGGAGAGAGAAAGGAGAGAGAAAGGAGAGAGAAAGGAGAGAGAAAGGAGAGAGAAAGGAGAGAGAAAGGAGAGAGAAAGGAGAGAGAAAGGAGAGAGAAAGGAAGAGAAAGGAGAGAGAAAGGAGAGAGAAAGGATAGAGAAAAGGCTCGCTAGCTCGCTGACTTACTCGCTAGCTCGCTGACTTACTCGCTAGCTCGCTGACTTACTCGCTAGCTCGCTGACTTACTCGCTAGCTCGCTGAATTACTCGCTAGTTCGCTGACTTACTCGCTAGCTCGCTGACTTACTCGCTAGCTCGCTGACTTACTCGCTAGCTCGCTGACTTACTCGCAAGCTCGCTGAATTACTCGCTAATTCGCTGACTTAATCGCTCATCCAGCTCACTCACTCACTCACTCACTCGCTCGATCACCCACTCTCACTCATTCACTCACTCGCTCATCCACTCACTCACTCGCTCATCCACTCACTCACTCACTCGCTCATCCACTCACTCACTCGCTCATCCACTCACTCGCTCAACCACTCACTCACTCGCTAATCCACTCACTCACGCACTCGCTCATCCAGTCGCTTGCTCACTCACTCATCCAATCGCTCACTCATTTACTCACTCACTCACTAACTCACTCATCCAGTCACTCACTCACTCATCCATTCGCTCACTCACTCACTCGCTCATCCAGTCACTCACTCACTCATCCATTCGCTCACTCACTCACTCACTCACTCGCTCATCCACTCACTCACTCGCTCATCCACTCACTCACTCGCTCATCCACTCACTCACTCGCTCATCCACTCACTCACTCGCTCATCCACTCACTCACTCGCTCATCCACTCACTCACTCACTCGCTCATCCACTCACTCACTCGCTCATCCACTCACTCACTCGCTCATCCACTCACTCACTCGCTCATCCACTCACTCACTCGCTCATCCACTCACTCACTCGCTCATCCACTCACTCACTCGCTCATCCACTCACTCACTCGCTCATCCACTCACTCACTCGCTCATCCACTCACTCACTCGCTCATCCACTCACTCACTCGCTCATCCACTCACTCAC
>NC_061846.1:20737283-20739783 GCF_019202785.1 Penaeus chinensis | reverse complement strand
AGGGTGAGGGGTAAGAGGTTACAAGAGAAAAGGGAGATTTGGAGAGCGTAAAGGGAAGGAAAGAAAGAGGGAATTAAGGGAGAGGGATATTTCAGGAAGAAGGGGAAAGGAAGGGCAGAAAGGGATTATGAGAGGAAGAGGACAAGGGAAAGGAAGCTTTAATGAACAGAGATATGTTAACAGTTTTACTTTATATTGATGGCAGAATCCATACCGGCGCCACACACCAGCTGCTCAAACAGGATGTGAAACGGCGATTTTTTTCCCTTTTTTCAAACAACAGCATAACAGAATCCGTAGTAGCAGTGATTTGTTTGTAACGCGATGTCGGTGCAGCCTTTATAACAACGGCCAAACGTAGAGTCAAGATAACACAAACAACACGAGTCGAGTGGAGAGGCGCGCTCATAAGCATATAAGGGAAAGAGCGTCAGCCACAGAGTCAGCTCGGACGTCAGCGCCACACAACCATCCGTCGACAAGTCTTGCCGGCAGTGCAGCCTAACAAAGCTCTTGTCAGTAACGACTTGATCAGCGTCAGGGCTGGGAGCGTCGGCAGCGTCAGCAGAAGTGTCAGCATCAACATCGGAGCGTCAGGAGAAGGCAGGCAAACTCCCCTAATGCGGCACACGAATGCAAAATGGGATTGTAAAAAGATTGTAACCGGATTGCCTGCGTGTCCCTCTGCTCCTCCATTGCAGGTTTAGTACAAGTTGAGCGTTTGTGTACGTGTGTTTGTTTTGTTGTTGCTGCGTGTGTGTGTTTGTGTTTGTGTTTGTGTTTGGAGTTGTATGTATGCTTGTGTTTGTATTTGTAAGTATGTTTGTGTTTGTGTGAGTGTATACTGTTTGTGTAGAGAGAGAGGAGGAGAGAAGCAGACATATAAAGAGAAAGTACTACGTGTTTCAGAACAGCATTATCTGAACAGTAATGAACGTGCTCACCGTCCCACGTCCGCTTGCATCTTTATTGAGCTAAATAAGAAGGTTCAGTTTTCGCTCACATGTTGCACACTCGAGCAGTGTGCAATAGAATCGCTTCGCAGTGATGATGGCAGTGAAAGTGACACATCATCGATCCAAAACGACTTCCATAACCCGATCTCCGTGTGACTTGACTGACTGACTGACTGAACTCCAGCAAGTCATCTCCGGAAATCAGCAGCGGATGACCGGTCGCCGAGGGAAACTGACCCTTATTGAGTCGCGAATCGTGACTTCGCCGCGCTTCCGTGAGACCAGGACGGACCGCCGGAGACGCTCTCTTCTGTGATGTCCGAGATGCGTGAGTTGCGAGACGGAGGCGCCGCCCGACACGATGGCGGGAAGAAAAGGAAGAGCAAGAAAAATTCCGAGGCAAAGTTTCCGAAGTTTTCGGGTTGAGAGAGAAATGAGAGAGAGAGGGAGGAAAAATAAAAATTCGGATCAAGACTTGGAAAATAGAAGGAAGACAATGAAAACATTTCATCTTCCGAGAAAGCCATTCTTGGCTGTCGACAGTCACGTGTCATAAAGAGTAAAAGTGAAATCCCCGGTGGAAATAACTGCCGATATTTCGAGCGTTGGAGTGGCGCTATTTCAACCGTGTTTCGATTTGAAGAAAGGAGGCTTCGCTGACGATATGTACAGCGCGGTCAAGACTTGACCATAAATATCGGCTTTGACAGAACCACTCGGCGTAAAGGGGGCTGGGAGGGCTGAGGAGGTCAAAGGTCAGGCGGAAGAGAATCGTGGATCTTCCTTTATCTAGAGAGGGGGAGGGAAAGGAAACGGAAGAGGAAGAGGGAAAGGGAAGAGGATGAGAGGAAGGGAAGAGGAAGAGGAAGAATGATAGGAAGAGAGAGAGGGAGAGGGAGGTACACTAATAGACAGAGCGTGAGGGTCTCGATGCAGTCGTCCTCCGTGCCTTTGACCCCCCCCCCCCCCCCGACTCCGTTCTCGTCGGGAGCTTTATCAGGTTAGTTCTTCCCCTTAGGGAATAGGAACAAGGCGTGAGGGGAGGGAAGGAAAGGGGAGGGAGTCAGCCGCAAGGGAGAGAGGGACGTAGGGGGGAGCCGGAGGGGGGGGGGAGAGATAGCTGGAGGGGAGAGAGGGGGAGCCGGAGGGAGGAGAGGGGTAGCTGGAGGGAGGAGAGGGGTAGCTGGAGGGAGGAGAGGGGTAGCTGGAGGGAGGAGAGGGGTAGCTGGAGGGAGGAGAGGGGTAGCTGGAGGGGGGAGAGGGGTAGCTGGAGGGGGGGAGAGGGGTAGCCGGAGAGGGGAGAGAGATAACTGGAGGGGAGAGAGGGGTAGCCGGAGGGGAGAGAGGTGAAGTGGAGTGAGGAAGGGGAAGGGTCGCTGGAGGGGAGAGAGGGAAGGTAGTTGTAACTGAAGTGGAGAGAGGGGAGGGGGAGGGTCTCTGAAGTGGAGAGAAGGGAATGGAGTCGCTAAAGGGGGGAAGAGAGGGGAAGGGAGGTTATGAAATGTCCTGCGTGGGGACCTTAAGGCGATTCCAGGAGATCTAAC
>NC_061846.1:20722283-20727283 GCF_019202785.1 Penaeus chinensis | reverse complement strand
CTGTGATTCTTCTCTCGTTCTTCCTTTCAGTTTCTTTATCTTGTCTTTTTGTGTTTTTTTTTGTCTTCGATTTCTTCTCTTTCTGTCTTCTCTATATTTTTTGTGACTCTTTTGCACATAGCGCTCTCTCTCTCTCTCTCTCTCCTCTCTCTCTCTCTCTCTCCTCTCTCTCTCTCTCTCTCTCTCTCTCTCTCTCTCTCTCTCTCTCTCTCTCTCTCTCTCTCTCTCTCTCTCTCTCTCTCTCTCTCTCTCTCTCTCTCTCTCTCTCTCTAGCAAACAAACAAACGCAAATACAGAAAAGAAAGACAGAGTACGAAGAGGGAAGAAGGGAGAGAGAGAAGAGAAGAGAAAGAGAAAGAGAGAGAGAGAGAGGGAGAGGGAGAGGAGAGAAATACAAGGAAAAGAAAGAACAGGAGAACGAGAAGGAGAAAGGGAGAAAAGTGATAATGAGAATGACAAAGAGAGAAGCGCTAGGCCTACATTACTACTTCATAAGATATTGTGGAGCGTCTGTTATATGGAAGCCTTATGCCTAACGCCTTTCACTCGCCTTAATAAGGTCACTCGGGCGTCGCGCGTGTCTATCTGTATTATTATCGTCTTCCCCTCCTCCCGCCTTCCCTCCCCCTCCCCCCCCTCAAAAAACAACCTCCCCCCCCCCCATAAAAAAAAAAAGTCTTCATTTCCGCGACGGCCTGAAGTGTCGATGTCGCCCAGCCGTGAAATGTTGTCGATTTACGCAAATTACCCTCCGAGATTGGCCTAATTTCGACTTCTCTCCCGGCGAGCCCTTCCGCTCTCCCTGGCCCCGCGTGTGGTGATGATTCCGCCATATTCGAAGTCGACTCGTTTGTGCATGTCGGATGGAAAGACGTGCAGTGTTTTTGTTTTGTTTTTGTTCGGTTTGATTCGTATTTGTTTTTTAATTTATTATTTGTTTAGTTTCGTTTAGATATGATTTGTTTCAATGATTTTTTTTTTATTTTTTTTTTGAGTTGTTTAATGTGTTAAGGGTTCGCGGTTTCCATTTTGAGATAATTTCCTGCGTGGTGACTTTGTTTCCTTTTTATAGAGCGCGCGGTGGAATTGGATTATACAGTAAATATTGATGTTGGTTGTGTGTTCCTTGCTTTCCCATTTCTTACTCTCTCTCTCTCTCTCTCTCTCTCTCCTCTCTCTCTCTCTCTCTCTCTCTCTCTCTCTCTCTCTCTCTCTCTCTCTCTCTCTCTCTCTCTCTCTCTCTCACTCACTCACTCACTCACTCACTCACTCACTCACTCACTCACTCACTCGTCCTTTATTTCATTTCCCCAGTCTTTTCCCTTCTGTTCACTACTTTCCTCTATCATTCATATTTGCAGGTGTATGCATACATATAATTAACTAATTAGCAAAGTGTCTTCTGCCTATGCAGGGAACGACAGACAGACAGACAAACATAACAGACAATTCCACTAAAACATAGGGACTCTCCAACATGATTAACATGCAAGCTACACGCAAGAGGGGTGGGAGGAGGGGGGGGGGGAGAAATTCAGAGAGAGAGGCAGAAAAGGAAAGGCGAGTCGGAGGCATAGCGAGTGAGTGAGTAAGAGGGAGTGAGAGTGAGTGAGAAATTGAGTGAATAAGTGATAGAGTGAATGAGTGAGTGAGAGATTGAGTGAGTGAGTGAGTGAGTGAGTGAGTGAGTGAGTGAGTGAGTGAGTGAGTGAGAGATAGAGTGAGTGAGAGATAGATAGAGTGAGTGAGTGAGTGAGTGAGTGAGTGAGTGAGTGAGTGAGTGAGTGAGTGAGTGAGTGAGTGAGTGAGTGAGTGAGTGAGTGAGTGAGTGAGTGAGTGAGTGAGTGAGTGAGTGAGTGAGTGAGTGAGTGAGTGAGTGAGTGAGTGAGTGAGTGAGTGAGTGAGTGAGTGAGTGAGAGATAGAGTGAGTGAGTGAGTGAGTGAGTGAGTGAGTGAGTGAGTGAGTGAGTGAGTGAGTGAGTGAGTGAGTGAGTGAGTGAGTGAGTGAGTGAGTGAGTGAGTGAGTGAGTGAGTGAGTGAGTGAGTGAGAGATAGAGAGAGTGAGTGAGTGAGAGATAGAGAGAGTGAGTGAGTGAGTGAGAGATAGAGAGAGTGAGTGAGTGAGTGAGAGATAGAGTGAGTGAGTGAGTGAGTGAGTGAGTGAGTGAGTGAGTGAGTGAGTGAGTGAGTGAGTGAGTGAGTGAGTGAGAGATAGATAGAGAGAGTGAGTGATAGAGTGAGTGATAGAGTGAGTGATAGAGTGAGAGAGTGAGTGAGAGAGTGAGTGATAGAGTGAGTGATAGAGTGAGTGATAGAGTGAGTGATAGAGTGAGTGATAGAGTGAGTGAGTGAGTGAGTGAGTGAGTGAGTGAGTGAGTGAGTGAGTGAGTGAGTGAGTGAGAGATAGAGAGAGTGAGTGAGTGAGAGATAGAGAGAGTGAGTGAGTGAGAGATAGAGAGAGTGAGTGAGTGAGAGATAGAGAGAGTGAGTGAGTGAGTGAGAGATAGAGTGAGTGAGTGAGTGAGTGAGTGAGTGAGTGAGTGAGTGAGTGAGTGAGTGAGTGAGTGAGTGAGTGAGTGAGTGAGTGAGAGATAGATAGAGAGAGTGAGTGATAGAGTGAGTGATAGAGTGAGTGATAGAGTGAGTGAGTGAGTGAGTGAGTGAGTGAGTGAGTGAGTGAGTGAGTGAGTGAGTGAGTGAGTGAGTGAGTGAGAGATGAAGGCATAAAGAGGAGGAGAGAGGGAGGTAGGTAAAATGGGAGGAGAGGAAAATTGTTTAAAAAATGTTAAAGGGAGATTCTGAAACGAGGAAAGGTAGAAAGCATAGAAAAGGAGAGGAGAGTTTGAAAGAGGAAGAGAGAGGGAACCGGAGGGCACAGAACGGGAATATCGGAGACGAGAGAATGAGAGGGAGAGAGGCAAAAAGGGAAGGAGAGAAGCCGAAAGAGTCCGGAGCGAAGGCGAGACTGCGCTGCAAACAAAAGGCACATTGCGACCCGGCCATAGTAAAAGCTTCGCCTGTGTCTCCTGCTGTTAATGTTGCATGGACTGGCCTTCAGAGGGACTCGTAAAAGCGGGCCCGAACGCCGAGGGGAAATTCGGGATATGGAGGCAAGGGCTTCGTGTGCCCTTGCCACCAGTGGAGGGGGGAAGAGGGAGCGGGTGAGGAGGGTATTGGCATAGGACGAGGGGGAGACGAGGGAGGGGCACTGGTACACGACGAGGAGGATGGTGAGGAGGGGAGGGGGAGGCCAAGGGGTCACTGGTACACGGCGAAGGGGGAGGAGGAAGAGGAGGAGGGGAAGGGAGAGGCCGAGGGCATGCGACGAGGAAGGCAGGGGAGGGAAGGGGAGGGGAGGGGGCGCTCTGCCACGGTGCGGTCCAGCTCGTCTCTCTCGCAGTTATTACCGCCGGGGTGTAGCGGCGGAGGGGAGGGAAGACAGGAGGTACTGATATGGAAAAAGTGTGTGTTTTGCGTTGCGTGGAAGCGTGGTTGGGTGTTTGCTCGGGGAGGTTTTAGAAAATGGCGGAGGCATTCATTCGGAAATGTGTAGGGGGTAGAAAAGTAGGAGATAAAAGCGCACAAGAACAGAAAAAGAGATAGGCATGGATGAGTGATTCGTACGAAGGAAACGAGACGATAAGGGGAAAGAAGAAATAGAAATGAATCGGAAAGTACAATCAAAATGTGTGTATGTATGTATCTTTATATACATATATATATATATATATATATATATATATATATATTGATTGATTGATTGTCTGTTTAAATATACAAATTATTACTTAAAAACATATCCACATACGTGTGTGCATACATGTATACTTTCATACATAAACACACCCATGACACTTGTGTGCGTGTGTGTGTTTGTTCCAACATTCCAACTCGAGCGACCTCATCATTAGAGGCGAAGTCTTCCCGAAGCCTCAAGAAGGAAGACAAACACGCGGATCTCGCCGCCCAAAGACGCGGCCGGAACGCAAAGAACACTTGTTTGCGTAATTTGTTGACGGGATCGGGGGCAAGACAGACGCGGGCGCCGGCAGGAAGAACAAATAACGGGTCCTTTTAGGAGATGATGCGCCAAAGGGAACGAGAGAGCGATAACGCCGGGGAGATAACAAGGTAAATAGATAAGGAGATAAAGGTGGAGGTAAATAAGATGCATAGGAACTGTCAGGATGGCGTTGTAGGCTTGATGAAGGGCGCAAGATCCCCGTTCGGGACGGTCGCTTTGGGGCGCGGTCGGCCATTCGCCAAGGATTCACGTCGCGGATGTAAATCGTACGAGAATTATGCCGTCTGGCCCGCGCCGTCCTCATTACTCCGCCGGCTTGATGTGCGTGTATATGTATACAAGTGCAGGATTGCTTGTGTGTGTGTGTGTGTGTGTGTGTGTGTGTGTGTGTGTGTGTGTGTGTGTGTGTGTGTGTGTGTGTGTGTGTGTGTTCATGAGTGTGTGTTCATGAGTGTGTGTGTTCATGAGTGTGTGCGTGTGTTCACAATATTTGTGTGTGTGTGTTTATCTTTCAGCGAAATTCAGTAACTGGTTAGAGTGGACATGTCCAGTGTTGACTCTGGAAGTGTCCATGTCGTTTTTTTTTTTCAAACAATAAAAGATTTATGAAAAAGTTTTGAGGGTAATTTGCTGCAGGAGAGAGAGAATAGGGAAGAGGAGTGAGAAGTGAAGAAAGGGGAAACAGAGATAGGAAGAAAGAACAAAGAGAATGGCAGGAGAGAGAAACAGTAGAGAATAATGTTTGCTGGCGAGATAGGATATTGAGGGGGGACAGGTAAGAGGGTGGGGGGGGGGAGGGGGAGCGGGGAGAGGAAGTGAGATGAGAAATGAAAAGAAAAACAGAAAGAGAGAGAAAAAAAATCAGGGAGACTTGAAAGAAGAGAGGGGGAGAACGAAAAAGCCTTTGTTTCGTGCATCTGAACTTATTAACAGCATAAAAGCAGCGGAGAGATTTTCGGGTGAGCAAATGGCTTTG
>NC_061846.1:20717283-20719783 GCF_019202785.1 Penaeus chinensis | reverse complement strand
AGAGCAATAGATAGATAGATAGGTCGATGGATAGATAGATAGATAAAGGGGCGGGGCGATCAGAGAATCGTACATGAGCGGACGAGCATTTTCATTAGATTAATCGCCCGGTTGATAAAATGGGATTATTGCTATTGTGATGTTTAATGGGCTCGGGTTCCAGGCGATTCGGGGTTTGCAGCCGTGTTTTTTTCCACTCAACTTCCGAGTTGCCATAATTTCATGGCAAGAAAGTCTATAGTCTGCTGAAATAATAATCAACTGAATGATGATGATCAACAAATAGTTAACAATTGATGTATGATTCAATTAATGTGATTTCGAACATATTATATATTTTATGTCCTTATATTTGCTTAGTGCTCTTATTATTTTTATACGGAAATTCATTTGCGAGCATCCGTGGCGCCATCATAGTTTGCATGCGGGCGTCTTCCTTCAGAGTTCCTTGAAAGGAGCTTGCCTGCATTTATCCTCCCAAGTGAAGTTCTTGCAACAGGCGAACGAAGCCACACACGTCTCCATTTCTGCAGCTGATGACAAAATACCTGCGAGGAGGCCCGGGTAGTCATAGACGGCATGTTTACTGCTGAGATTGAACGGTTCTCTTCTCCTCGCGTGGCTAGCAAGTTGGGAAAGGGGGGGGGGGGGGGGGAAGTTTCGAAAGGCGGATCATACCACAAGCTGGTTGCTGAAGAATGCGCTCGTGTGGCCGCGCCTTTTTTGTGGATGGAGTTTGTTGTTGTTTCTTTTCGTTATTATCTCTTCTTTTCTCTCTCTTGCCTCTGAGTAAGTTAGCCGTTTATCCTGTGATTACGGAAAAAAAATATTTGTAATTGTTTTAGCGTTTTTAAAACTCTGGATATTTTTCCTCCAGGTTCGGCTAAGGTGGCAATAATAAAAGATAAGTCACTCGGTCTAATTCGCTGTGATTAGAGAGAAAGATTGGAACTTTGTTTTGACATAAGGCGGGAGAATGTGATAAACACCGACTTGTTATTCCCTGAACGCCGGGACCCTTATTATTAGGCTTCTTACCCTCGATAGATTAATCTGCGTCCTTTTTTCGTGCGCGTGGGAGGCCCTGGCGGCTTTGTGGGGTAGCGCGTGGAGTCACTGTCGGCCGTGTGTCTTTTTCTTTTTTTTTCTTGCTTTCTTTTTGTACTGGTCTGAGGTCTTTCGTTGGAGTGTTTTCGATAGGAAAAGTGGGTGATTGTACCTACAGATAGGCACCCGCATGCCGGCACAGACACAGGCACGCAAACGCGCAGACATGGACATAGACATGGAGATATGCATTTACACAATTATACATCTGCACATCACACACACACACACACACACACACAACACACACACACACACACACACACACACACACACACACACACACACACACACACACACACACACACACAAATGCCTTCGCGCGCGCGTAGACAAACGACTTACACGTACAGATGGAAATCAAATCGATACATTTGTCAACCCTCGCGCACGCAAGCAATGTACAAACACCAACAACGCCCAGAGAGTCCACGCCCGTCCGCCCGCGCGCCCGCCCTCGCTCCCCTTCCCGGCACCCCATCAGCAGATCTATTTTTTCCAGCTCGTCCCACAAAACATAATGAACGCCATTATTCGCCGGGCGGGAAGATTAATAAAACACGAACACCGTAATGGATTTATCTCGAGAGGAAAATTAACAAATTGATGTGACTGAGGTGTATCGGAGGGAGAATATGGGCGCGGGGCAGGCAGGGTGAAGCGCCCGCCGCCCGTCGGAAGTCAGTCGCTCTGCTGCCAACGGCGGAGCTCTGAAGGGGCGGGGCGGGGCGGGGGCGCGGGTGAGGAGGAATTTGATTGTGTGTTGGCGTATGCATTGGTGATTAGGTGGATAGGTATGGGGATAAGTGGATGGATAGGGATACGTGTGTGTGTGTGTGTGTGTGTGTGTGTGTGTGTGTGTGTGTGTGTGTGTGTGTGTGTGAGGAAGAAAACAGATAATCTCACGCATTGGCTCTGGGTATAGGCCAAGTAAATAAAGCAAAACTCTTCCACCTCCGCGCGGCTGTGCCTCGCGGGCACGGGTGCGCTGCGGACGCTCGGCCTCGTCCGACCGCGGGGCTTCGCCTTCGGCCGGCGACAGGCAGTGTGGTTCCTGCTATCGCGCGCCTGCATTTATCCTCCCGCTCTCCGAAATGAGTCCCGCTTTTGATAGGGCTGTGGAATAAATAATTACATAGGCAGGTGGTGGGTGGGGGCCGGGGAGGGAGGGAGGGATGGAGAGAGGGGGAGATAAGCGCAGCGGTTGATCATGATGGCGATGCAACTGGACAATGCCGGAAGTTGCATGTCGAGCCGGAAATGATGCCGATGAATGGCGGCCGCTGATGCTGCGGCGGCGGCCTTGGGTCGGAGGCGCTTATCTCGTCCTTTGAATATCCTGCTTTGAGGATGCCCGTCCGGCTGCGGCGGGGCTGGAGGGGCGGGGGGGGGG
>NC_061846.1:20689783-20709783 GCF_019202785.1 Penaeus chinensis | reverse complement strand
CAAATATTAAATAGGTAAGTTTGCTCTTGACCCCGGTTACGAGTGGTTTATTAGTATTATTGACAAACATGGTAATTAATCGCTTAGCGGAAGTGTTTGAATTTGGTACTTGGTACGCATTTAACTTACGTAATAATTCCTCCATATTGTAACGGTGGCTGTAGTCATATGTCAATACGCATTACTCAAATCAAGATTGCTTTTGGACGTAATCCAATTGGATCTGACCGAAATCTGATCAAGGGAAGAAGGGAGGAGAGAGAGAGAGAGAGAGAGAGAGAGAGAGAGAGAGAGAGAGAGAGAGAGAGAGAGAGAGAGAGAGAGAGAGAGAGAGAGAGAGAGAGAGAGAAAGCTAGCTGACAGACACAGACAGACAGCCTGCCAGGATGAGAGTGACGGCCAAAGAAACACATCCAGGGGGTAAATGGGTAGTAAATTCCCGCGGATGATTTTCCGTGACCGCGAGCAGTCTCACACGCCCGAACAGATGACCTCTGTCTTCCGAGTCGGCGGGAGAGACACACAGCAGGCATAATTCGGTCGCCACTAGCTTCCGTTCAGTCCGTGTCGGCTGTGGACAGGCTGAGCCGCAGTGTCCGGTCGGGGGTCGGGATAATAGACTCATTTAGCCTTCTTGCTGCATCAGGCCCGCCCGCTGTAGGCCTAACACGGGAAACTGTCGGTTCTAAGGGAACTGATCGACAGGAAATTGATAAGAAGAGGAATCTCGTGGAGATCATTGATTTGATGGGAAGAATTCAGGCAAACTCGATTATACTTTAGTGTAATGAAGACATGGGAAATAATTTGATGAAAAGGAAATAAGAAATTAGTTGATAAAAGGGAAATAAAATAAATATTGGAAATAAATAAAAAATGCAAATGAAAGAATAGCAAAGCAACAACAGGTAACAATAACTTTGAGCGAATAGAGAAAATAAACATCAATAACTTTGGGCGAATAGAGAAAACAAACATCAATGACTTTGGGCGAATAGAGTAAAAAGGCATCAATAACCTTGAGCGTTTCTGTAGAGCAAAAACCAAGCCCCCCGCGACTCGACTCCGCAAAACCCGATAACACCCGATAAAGCCCCCGAATCCGAGGCTTGTGTTTGCGAGCGCGGTGGCCGAGGAGGGCGTCGGGCGGGCGGGGGGGGGGGGGGGCGGTGTTTGCGGCCGTGGGCGTGGCGTGTTGTCGGAACGATAATGGACTCGGGCATTTTCGCTGTTGTCGTTCTGTGTTTGTTGTGTTCTGTGAGGGGCGGCGGCAGGGGGAGCAGAAGGTGTGGGGGGGTGGGGGGAGACCAAGTTTGTGTGTGTGTGGGTGGGGGGGGGGGGGGCTTTGTGTACGATGGAAGCGTGGAAAGTAGAGGTGGAATATAATTTGTTGTGTAGCTTCTCACGCGCGCGCCGTAGTGGTGGGAGGGGGGAGGGCAGAGGGATATGAGAGGGAGGTTAGGGGGGGGGGGGAAGAGGGATAAGGCCCCAGAGCCGCTCGTCCCTTAATTAAGTTTATTTGTTTCTTCTCGAATTGCAGCGGCGCCTCAGGAATCCTATATTCCTTAATCGGGTTACCTTCTCGCTCTCTGGCCGCCTGTCTGTATGTCTGGCTGTCTGTTGATGTCCGCCTGACTATCTGTGTGTATGTTTGTGTGCTTCCGCGCGCGCGCAAGCACCCATACAAGATAAGTATATATAGACGAACAGATAGAAATACAGACATACATGTACATTTTCAAGTAGTACATGTATACCTACGTCAAGTAAATGCAAGGCACCCCTCGTGTAAGTTTCATGATGCTCAGCCTGGTGCCGATGCTGCAAACTGCGGAAGAAGAGTGACAAGCAAAATGTAGAAAATCAAACTTGAGGGCGAATTATGAGGGACGAAATCGTATCTCATTAGAGCTCTACTGCGATCATTGATTAATTACTTAGGACTCAGGCCTTTAGTTCATTGGCTGGGTCAGGTCATTAGGCCTAATTTGCCAAATATCTATCTTCCTGTCACTTTCTCCCCCCCCCCCCCCCCCTTCCCACACTCTCTCTTTTCATATGTATTTATGAATCCATTTGACTGTATATATATATATATATATATATATATATAAATATATATATAAATATTTTTTTATCTCAGATTTTTATCCCTCTGTCTGCTTGTCTTGTCTACTAATTGCCTTGGCACCTGTCAGTTAGTCCGAATGTCCGTGCTCCGGAAGTCAATCAGTCACTCATTATGTAAGTCAGTCAGTCATTCTGCCAGTTACCCACCAGCCCTTCCGCCTTTCCACCGCCATCTCTATTTCATAATGAACATTGATGCTCGTTCGGAAAATAGCCACCTTCCTTTCTTGTTCTCCATATCTCTCCCTCTTCTTTATTTTCCTCTCTCCTCCTCTCCCTCTCCCCTCCACACTCTTCTTCTTTCCCCCACTCTCTCTCATCTCCCTCTCCCAATCATTTCCTCCGTCCTCCTCTTCTTTCAGTTTATTTCCTTTGACTTTCCTTCAATTCCATTTCAATTTTTCCTTCCCTCCCTTGCCATCCCTGCCTTCTTACCTCCCTTCCCTCCCTCCTCTCCCTCACCCACTCTCCCCTCCCTCCCTCCCTCCTTTCCTCTCCTATCCTCTCCTTTCCCCTCTTTTTCCCTCCTTTCCCTGCCATCACATCCTATCCCATCCCCTCCCTTCCCTTCCCTTCCCTTCCCCCTCCCCTCTTCCCTCCCCTCCCCCTCCCCTTCCCTGACCACCCATCCCATCTTATCCACTCTCTCTCCCTCTCCCTCTCCCTCTCCCTCTCCCTCTCCCTCTCCCTCCCCCCCCCCCCCCCTCTCTCTCTCTCTCTCTCTCTCTCTCTCTCTCTCTCTCTCTCTCTCTCTCTCTCTCTCTCTCTCTCTCTCTCTCTCTCTCTCTCTCTCTCTCTCTTTCTCTCTCTTTCTCTCTCTTTCTCTCTCTTTCTCTCTCTTTCTCTCTCTCTTCTCTCTCTCTTCTCTCTCTCTTCTCTCTCTTCTCTCTCTCTCTCTCTCTCTCTCTCTCTCTCTCTCTCTCTCTCTCTCTCTCTCTCTCTCTCTCTCTCTCTCTCTTTCTCTCTCTCTCTCTTTCTCTCTCTCTCTCTTTCTCTCTCTCTCTCGCCCTCTCTCTCTCCCTCCTTCCCTCCCCCTCCTTCCCTTCGCATCCCTTCCCTCCTTCCCCTTCCCTTCCGGACGCAAGATTCTCAAACCCAGCGAGATGATACACGGGCGCGGGCTGTCAGTCTCCCCAAGCAGCGTTCGCACTTTAAGTAAGCAGGTAGTAGACACCCGGGCAAAGCTAATGAGAGCCGCTGCTGAATGTTTTAGGATCGCGTGTTGGGCGTCAGAGACTTGCCTCTGAATTAAGGCTTTGTGAGTTGCACAAGAATTCTCTTTAATTCTTTTTTTTTTAGATTGAGTATCTTTGTTGCGGTGTTTTTGTTATTTTTATTTGGTGAGTGATTGTTGTGATTTTATGGTAATGCACCGGTTTGGGTTAGTGAAGGGTTGTCCAGAGAGTGACTGTAACTCTAGATTTTTTTTTTTTTTTTTTTTTGTACTTGTACTCGATGGAAAAAGAATCTGTCTCCTATTCTAGCGCGCCGTCACGTAAAAGATAATGTACTACGTCGTTCAAGTTGTATGAATACTAAAACCTCTCCTCATAATACTGCCCAGTATCGTAAGTTCACATTCACGGCGCTAGAAACAGCGCCTACATAACATTGTCCTTAAGGTGGCATGGACGGCACTAGAGACATCGCCTCTAGACGCTATCCGGTGCCGCCTGGTCACGTTCACGGCGCTAGAGATAACGCCGGCAGTAGCACGCAGGAGGCACGGCCGCGTCGCGTCGTGCTCGGCCGGAAAGCCTTCCGCCCTAATGGCCGCTCCGCACGACACCGACTCATTTGATCTCATTCCGACCTCTCGCCCGGCGCCCGTGTGCTTTGTGGACTTCCAAAGCGTAAATTCTTCAGGGGAGCCATTACTGAGCCCGGGATTTTCCGCACTGTATTGCCCCGGGGTTGGCTCGCGCTCGTCTTACGGGGAGGAGGAGAGGAGAGGAAGGAGGAAGGAGAGGGAGGAGGAGGGGAAAGGGAGGAGGAGGGGAGAGGGAGGAGGAGGGGAGAGGGAGAGGGAAGAGGAGGGGAGAGGGAGAGGGAAGAGGAGGGGAGAGGAAGGAAGAGGGGAGAGGGAGGAAGAGGGGAGAGGAAGGAGGAAGGAGAGGAAGGAGGAGTAGAGAGGAAGGAGGAGGAGGGTGGTGGTGATGGTGTTGGTGGCGAGGAGGAGGTGACGAAAGAAAGGAGGATGAAGAAATGCAACAGCTGGAGAGAGAGGAGGAGACTGAGGAGGATAAAAGTGAAGAAAAGAAGGGGATGAGAAACTAAGGAGGAAAAGTAGAGGAAAGTGAATGAGACTAATTTCGGGTTCCTGGTAATGGCATGTTTGAATGCACAGAATTCCTATCGGCGTCCGGGAAGTACGTCATTTACTGTAGTGCGGATAATATTTCTTGCAATGTTGGAAAGAAAAAAGATAATCACTTTCTGGAGGAAGAAAAATATTGAAAGGAGAAAAAAATATTCTGCATCATGACTCACAGAAATCGAAGAAATGAATAAAAAGATATTGAACAAAAGCGACCTCTCGGATGTGAAATACCCAGGGGTGTCAAGGATAAGATGTTTTTTGTCACTGTCCTTTATTTTACCCTGAAATGTCGTCTCCAATAACCCGACTTCATATTGCATGCGCTGATGGAAGTTGACCTTTGTTGTCATTCGTATTTTATGGAAGTTAAGTTATGGAAGGTGCAAAGTAATGCTGCCTGAACGAGCTGTCATGTGGAGTAAAAGTGTGGATTTTTCTTTATGGACTTCGTGATTTTGTTATGAAAAGCGATTTAGCAGGTCGTTTGGAGGGCCAGGGCTAATTTTGCTGTTAATGCAATGTTCGCATAAAAAATAATAATTTGTTTATTATGGTAATAAAAATGTGATTGCTTCTAAAGTAGAAATAGAAAGCAAAAGAAGATTCAGATTCCAACGCGGATATTAGTGTCTGTGGGCGCTTGAGAGGTTGGGGAGCGAATCCTCCTTTCAAACGCGGGTTTCTCTGCCTTGCGGTTTCCCCACTCCCGCATTTCATCTTCATCTGTCCTCTGACCACTTCAGACACACGCATAATCGCATACATATGAAGGCATGCACTCATTTATTCAGACACATATGCAAGATCATTAACACAGGCATATAAGCTTACATATACGTACACACACACACACACACACAATTGAGAGAGAGGGAGAGAAAGGGGGGGGGGGGGACGAGTGAGTAAGAGTAAGAGTGAGAGAGGAAATGCATGAACAGTCCATTTCTCTCGCATGTCAAGGCGCAAGCCAGATTAAATTTCCTTTAACGCGAGAGAGCGAGACAGATCGAAAAAAGGCGCAGCTAAAACGCCCTGTTAGCGCGTCGGTGGCAGGAGGGCGACGCGTCAGAGCTTGTATTTGTCCTGGAGAAGGAGGGTCCGGGGGCACAGGCCAGGAGGCTGCTTCGGTTATATTCGCCCAACATTCCTGTCTCTGTGATGGATGCTTTGCGTGCAAATTTCTAGGCTTTGTTTGATCTGCGCTTTGGGTCTGCGCTCTGTGACATTACAAGGTTCCGAATACATCTCGGTTGGTGTGTTGTCTTTTATTTATAAAGTTATTTTTTTTTTCTTTGTTTTCATTTATCTTCAGTTTTGTTCCGTAGTCTCTTCTTTTTTTAAATTAGTTTCCCCCTCATGTTCCTTTTTTTGCACACCTTTCAGCTTGCTTCTCACTAGTTATTTTCCGTTTTCTTTGTGCTGACCGCTTTTAGAGCTTTCTTTTTTATGCCGCTGATATATTCCTCTCACCCCTCTCCCCATCTATCATCACTTTTCACGAGTGTGTAATGATATTGCGTTTTCTTCTTTCAGGTAAGCCGCACTCTATTGCAAAGGTCAACGAAGTTTCGCGGATACCGAGGTACGTCGCTTTATATGCTCTCGCTCTCTCTATCTATCTATCTCTATCTTTATCTCTATCTCTATCTCTCTATCTCTCTATCTCTCTATCTCTCTATCTCTCTATCTCTCTATCTCTCTATCTCTCTATCTCTCTATCTCTCTCTATCTCTCTCTATCTCTCTATCTCTCTATCTCTCTATCTCTCTATCTCTCTATCTCTCTATCTCTCTATCTCTCTATCTCTCTATCTCTCTCTCTCTCTCTCTCTCTCTCTCTCTCTCTCTCTCTCTCTCTCTCTCTCTCCTCTCCTCCCTCCCTCCCTCCCTCCCTCCCTCCCTCCCTCCTTCCCTCCTTTCCCTCACCCTCTCACTTTCCCTCTTCCTCTTACTCTCCTTCCACTCATTTCCCTCCCTCTTGTCCACCACTTTTGCTCTCATCTCCTCTTTCCCTCCCTCCCTCCCTCCCTCCCTCCCTCCCTCCCTCCCTCCCTCTCTCTCTCCCTCTCTCTCTCCCTCTCTCCCTCTCTCCCTCTCTCGCTCTCTCGCTTCACTCAAAATTCATAATTCAGTCTTAGCAGAGTAGAAAGATAATGAGAAAAAGGCCGATTCTTTCGATCGCAGTTGACGTCACCCCTGCGATGAGTCGATGTTTTTTTTGTTTTTTTGTTTTTTGTTATATTTATGGATCTTCCTATTTTTCTATTTTTATTTCTGCTTTTTTTTTTTATATCCTTTCTCCCTCGTGTAGCACGCATTCCTACCTTTCAAAGCCCCGTTTGCCATTTTCTCTTTTATAAAAGAAATATCAGTTAGCTTTTCTCTCTTTTTTTTTTCTTTTTTTTTTACCCCATGTCTTTGTTCTTTTATTGTTATTAATCCCTTCAGGGAATTTATCCCCTTCCTCCCTGCCTCCTTCCTACCCTTCCTCACGGCCCTTCCCTCCCACCCACCCCTCCATCCCCGGCCCTTCCCTCCCCTTCCCCCCTCCCCTTCCCCCTTCCCCTTCCCCTTCCCACTCCCTCCCCCCCCCCTCCCCCCACTCTTCCCACTACTCCGAATCCCCGGAGATTTTCCTCTCGAAAGAAAGCTACAGCAGAAGAAGTTGCCTCATAAAGTTAAACAACGTCGATCCCGCAAAAAAAAAACTACAAGTTTTAATGAAGCTTATACCGTAAACAACCGTCCCAGCCCCCATGCGGGAACTTTTTCTTCCCCTTACGGTTAACGTGCAGAAAAATGGGGGTAGAAATGGGGTTATGGGAAGGTAGGTGGATGGCGGGGGAAGTAGGGGGGTGGGGGTGAGGTGAGGGATGAGAGCGATGGAAGTTAGAAACGGTAATAGATTTGGGAAGTGAGATAAAAATGGGTAGATAGGAGGATCGATTGGGAGAGAAGTTAATAGAGAGTAAGGAAAAGGGTGGAGAGGGTGAGACGAAAGTGAAGGGTGGCGAGTCTGTGGGACAGGAAGGATATGAGAGAGAGAATGTGTATGGGTGAAAGAGTGGTTTTAGAATGGGATAGGGGAGAGAAGGGGTGGGGGGGGGGGGGAGAAATAGGGTAGAGAAGGAGATAGGGGAGAGAGAGAAAGGGAAGTAATAGGGGAATGAAGGGGCTAAAGGAGAGGGGAGGAAAGGGATTGGGGGAAGAAGGGGAAAGGGAGGAGAGGGAGAGGGAGGGTAGGGGAATTAAGGGTTAAAGGAGAGAGGAGAAGAGATATAGGGGAGAGAAGGGATAAGGGGGAGAGGGGAGGAGACAGGGAGAAAAGAGGATGGAGGGAAGAGAGAGGAGGTAGGGGAATTACGGGGCTAAGGGAGAGAAGAAAAAAGAGATAGGAGAGAGAAGGGGATAGGAGAGAGAGGAAAGGGGGGGGGGGGATCAAGAGCGTGGAAAACGGAGATATATTTAGATGAGAGCGGAGGGGGAAGGAGGAGTAGAGAGAAAGGCTTAAGACTTGAGAGCTGAGCTTTTGACTCTGACGGGAATACCCCCCCCCCCCTCCCTCCTCCTCCAACTCCCCTCCTCTCCCCTGCCCGGAAAAAAAATATGAAAAAAGAAATTTATCGACGACGGTCAATCGATATAATCTGTGCAGGGGAGACGAGGACCGATCCTAAGGACTTCCTATCGCCTTCCTCTCGAGCGGCGGCGGAAGGGGTGTGAGATCACGGTTGACGCAAATCAAGTGTGCGGCGAAAGAGAAAAAAGAAGGAAGAAGAAGAAGAAGAAAAAGAAAAGATACGCGACCTCTCGAAACTCAGCGTTTCACTTATCTTCTCATTATCGGTGTGATATTTCACGGTAGATATTGGAAAGAGGAGGAGGAGGAGGAGGGAGGGTGGGTGGGAGGAGGAGGGAGGGTGGGAGGGAGGGAATAAGGAGGGAGGGTGGGAGGGAGGAAAGAGGGAGGGTGGGAGGAAGGAAGGAGGGAGGGTGGGTGGGAGGGAATAAGGAGGGAGGGTTGGAGGGAGGAAGGAGGGATGGTGGGAGGAAGGAAGGTGGAAGGGAGGAAGGAGGGTGGGAGGGAGGAAGGAGTAGTAGAAAGAGGAGGAGGAGGGGGAGGAGGGAGGGGGGGACGGAGGAGGAAGGAGGAGGAGGGAGGAGGAAGAAAAAAAAAAGAAGTAGAAGAAGTAAAAGTAGAGAAGATTGCAAAGGTAGAAAAGAAAGAAGGAGAGGGTGAAGATGAAGAGGAGGAGGAGGAGGAATAAGAGACAAAGGAGGAAAACGAGGAGGTAGTGTAGGCGAAGGCAACTGGGGGATGAAAGGGTAGAAGAAAGTGTAAGAGGAAGAAGAGAAAGAAAGAAAATCACTAGTTAAGCTATGCCCTATTTTGACTGAAGTGCCGAAATATTTTACTTTGATTGAAACATATGCTATCATTTTTCATGCTTATTTCATCAGAAAGTTGGACATGTGTATGTTATATCAAGCGACAGTTTCTGGTAAGATAGTCTCATGAATATTAATTAAAGTTTTTTTTTATAACGTCATGCAGGGAGTTGGATCTTCGATTGCATAAAAGCTTTTGGACATCGTCGTTAAGTGGAAATCCTTGTTACTTCCAAAATTGATAAGAAAATAAAAAACAAACAAGAGACGGAGGGAAAGTGAGAGAGGGAAAGAGAAAGTGGGAGAGAGAGAGAAAGAAAGAGGGAGGGAAAGAGGGAGGGAAAGAGAGAGAGGGAAAGAGAGAGAGAGAGGAAGAAAGAGATAGGAAGAAAGAGCGAGGGAAAGAGAGAGGGAAAGAGAGAGAGACAGGAAGAAAGAGAGAGAGGAAGAAAGAGAGAGAGGAAGAAGAGAGAGAGGAAGAAAGAGAGAGAGGAAGAAAGCGAGAGAGGAAGAAAGAGAGAGAGGAAGAAAGAGAGAGAGGAAGAAAGAGAGAGAGGAAGAAAGAGAGAGAGGGAGAAAGAGAAAGAGGGAGAAAGAGAGAGAGGGAGAAAGAGAGAGAGGGAGAAAGAGAAAGAGGGAGAAAGAGAGAGAGGGAGAAAGAGAGAGAGGGAGAAAGAGAGAGAGAGAGAGAGAGAGAGAGAGAAAGAGAAAGAGAAAGAGAAAGAGAAAGAGAAAGAGAAAGAGAAAGAGAAAGAGAGAGAGAGAGAGAGAGAGAGAGAGAGAGAGAGAGAGAGAGAAGGGGGTGTGTCCGCTTTCATCCAGTATATTATCAGGTGGATTTTTTTTGTATGTTTGTCGTTTTTGGATTATTCATAGAGGAATGCGCTCTGTGGTGATTCTGGGGCAATGGCTTCGTTCCGAATCTGATTTATGGGAAGCGGGTAGGAAGCTTTTTTTTTTTTCTTGTTATTTTGAGGCTTTGTTTTGGGATTCTGAGCTTTAATTGTGGAGCTGGCTATTTCTCGGATGTCTTTAGGGTTTTTTGTTTTGTTTTACTTTGTATCCCGATTATCTCTCTCTCTCTCTCTCTCTCTCTCTCTCTCTCTCTCTCTCTCTCTCTCTCTCTCTCTCTCTCTCTCTCTCTCTCTCTCTCTCTCTCTCTCTATCCCTTTCTCTCTCATTCTCTCTATCTATCTATCTCTTTTAATCTATTCCCCCTTTTTATGTCCCTCTTTGCCTCTCCTTCCTTTTCTCTCTCCCTTTCCCTTATGTTGACAAAGATTCTGACGCAGACGTCGTGACAAATAGTGATGACTCCCGACAGAAAGCGAGATACCTTTTCCGGCTTTTCTAAACCCTCCCACCCTGTTGGCTCCACTTACGGTGACCTTGTCTGAACTTCGAGTCGACTTAACAATGACGTCCTCCTCTGCGGGATAGACGGGGAAGGAGTCTGGTTGGTTCTTGTTTGTCTTTCTTTCGTTCTTTCTTTCGGGGGATAAAGAAAACAAACAAACAGAAGGGGAGAGGAAGAGAGAGAGAGAAAGAAAAAGAGAAAGAGAAAGAGAAAGAGAAAGAGAAAGAGAAAGGGAAAGAGAGAGAGAATCATTGCTAAGCTTTCCAGTATTATGGATTATTTATGAGATCACCAGGTAAATAATGTGTTGCGGCAAACTTTTTTTTCTTTTCCTCTGTCACTAGGTCTTCGATAAACGCCAATACCGTTGTTCTAAGAAAATGAAAAATCGCAGTAATTGCCTGGATGATCGATTTCTTACCCGCGACCGTCCTTAATTATTCAAAAAAAGGCAGCACAGCAAGGCAGTCGTTTCTCTCCGTCATTCCGTCGGCTTATTTATGACCCTCCCGTTGCCTGTAGTGACCGCTGGCTCTCCAAGAACAAACAAACATGGCGGCCTTCTTGCAGCGTTATCTCCTTGGCCGTTCTTCTCCCCCTGTTTCCATGCGTCGAAGAGAAACAGATGGAGTAGATGGGGAGGATAAGATGGTAATGTAGGAGATGAGGGGGGCGGTCGGAAATAAATCTCTTTAGAGGGAGGAGGAGCGGGAGGGGGAGGGGGTGGAGGAGGAGGAGAGGAAGGTGAGGGGGGGGAGGAGGAGGAGGAGTAGAAGGGGGTGGAGGAGGAGGAGAGGAAGGTGAGGGGTGGGAGGAGGAGGAGGAGGAGAGGGGGGTGGGAGGAGGAGGAGGAGGAGGAGGAGGAGGGGTGAGGGGGGAGGAGGGGGAGGAGGAGGAAAAAAGAGAAGAAGAGGAAGGAGGAGGTGGGTGATGTGGAGTGGGCGTGACATGAAAAAGTAGGACAGCTTAGGAGACTTAGAGGAATGGGAGAAGTAAGACGAGAAGGAGAGGGGGAGGGGGGAGGGAAGAAGAACAAGGTAAGAGAGGTAGAGGGAGGGGGGAGGAGGAAGGAGAAAGATGAGAGAGAGAAACAGACACAGCGACAGAATACGTTGAATAGACACAGCAAGTACTTCGTAATGGATTAAGGGAAGCACGCAAGGAAAGAGAAAAGAAGGACGAATGCAGACTCATTCGAGCGCGAAGAGAGAGAACCAGAGTAGATTCGAAAGAGAACCGAAGTAGATTCGAGAGAGAACCGGAGTAGATTCGAGAGAGAACCGGAGTAGATTCGAGAGAGAACGGAGTAGATTCGAGAGAGAACCGGAGTAGATTCGAGAGAGAACCGGAGTAGATTCGAGAGAGAACCGGAGTAGATTCGAGAGAGAACGGAGTAGATTCGAGAGCGAACCGGAGTAAGAGGCGAGAGAGAACCAGAGTAGGTGGATTCGAGAGAGAACCGGAGTAGAGGCGAGATGGAACCGGAGTAGAGGCGAGATGGAACCGGAGTAGAGGCGAGATGGAACCGGAGTAGAGGCGAGATGGAACCGGAGTAGAGGCGAGATGGAACCGGAGTAGAGGCGAGATGGAACCGGAGTAGAGGCGAGATGGAACCGGAGTAGAGGCGAGATGGAACCGGAGTAGAGGCGAGATGAACCGGAGGTAGAGGCGAGATGGAACCGAGTAGAGGCGAGAAGAACCGGAGTAGAGGCGAGATGGAACCGGAGTTAGAGGCGAGATGGAACCGGAGTAAGAGGCGAGATGGAACCGGAGTAGAGGCGAGATGGAACCGGAGTAGAGGCGAGATGGAACCGGAGTAGAGGCGAGATGGAACCGGAGTAGAGGCGAGATGGAACCGGAGTATGAGGCGAGATGGAACCGGAGTAGAGGCGAGATGGAACCGGAGTAGAGGCGAGATGGAACCGGAGTAGAGGCGAGATGGAACCGGAGTAGAGGCGAGATGGAACCGAGTAGAGGCGAGATGGAACCGGAGTAGAGGCGAGATGGAACCGGAGTAGAAGGCCGAGATGGAACGGAGTAGAGGCGAGATGGAACCGGAGTAGAGGCGAGATGGAACCGGAGTAGAGGCGAGATGGAACCGGAGTAGAGGCGAGAGGAACCGGAGTAGAGGCGAGATGGAACCGGAGTAGAGGCGAGATGAACCGGAGTAAGAGGCGAGATGGAACCGGAGTAGAGGCGAGATGGAACCGGAGTAGAGGGCGAGATGGAACCGGAGTAGAGGCGAGATGGAACCGGAGTAGAGGCGAGATGGAACCGGAGTAGAGGCGAGATGGAACCGGAGTAGAGGCGAGATGGAAACCGGAGTAGAGGCGAGATGGAACCGGAGTAGAGGCGAGATGGAACCGGAGTAGAGGCGAGATGGAACCGGAGTAGAGGCGAGATGGAACCGGAGTAGAGGCGAGATGGAACCGGAGTAGAGGCGAGATGGAAACCGGAGTAGAAGTGAGGCGAGATGGAACCGGAGTAGAGGCGAGATGGAACCGGAGTAGAGGCGAGATGGAACCGGAGTAGAGGCGAGATGGAACCGGAGTAGAGGCGAGATGGAACCGGAGTAGAGGCGAGATGGAACCGGAGTAGAGGCGAGATGGAACCGGAGTAGAGGCGAGATGGAACCGAGTAGAGCGAGATGGAACCGGAGTAGAGGCGAGATGGAACCGGAGTAGAGGCGAGATGGAACCGGAGTAGAGGCGAGATGGAACCGGAGTAGAGGCGAGATGGAACCGGAGTAGAGGCGAGATGGAACCGGAGTAGAGGCGAGATGGAACCGGAGTAGAGGCGAGATGGAACCGGAGTAGAGGCGAGATGGAACCGGAGTAGAGGCGAGATGGAACCGGAGTAGAGGCGAGATGGAACCGGAGTAGATTCGAGAGGGAACCGGAGTAGATTCGAGAGAGAACCGGAGTAGAGGCGAGATGGAACCGGAGTAGATTCGAGAGAGAACCGGAGTAGAGGCGAGAGGGAACCGGAGTAGAGGCGAGATGAACCGAGTAGAGGCGAGAGGAACCGGAGTAGAGCGAGAGAGAACCGGAGTAGAGGCGAGAGGAACCGAGTAGAGGCGAGATGGAACCGGAGTAGATTCGAGAGGAACCGGAGTAGAGGCGAGAGAGAACCGGAGGAGAGGCGAGAGGGAACCGGAGTAGATTCGAGAGAGAACCGGAGTAGAGGCGAGAGGGAACCGGAGTAGATTCGAGAGAGAACCGGAGTAGAGGCGAGAGGGAACCGGAGTAGATTCGAGAGAGAACCGGAGTAGAGGCGAGAGGGAACCGGAGTAGATTCGAGAGAGAACCGGAGTAGAGGCGAGATGGAACCGGAGTAGATTCGAGAGAGAACCGGAGTAGAGGCGAGAGGGAACCGGAGTAGATTCGAGAGAGAACCGGAGTAGAGGCGAGAGGGAACCGGAGTAGATTCGAGAGAGAACCGGAGTAGAGGCGAGAGGGAACCGGAGTAGATTCGAGAGGGAACCGGAGTAGATTCGAGAGAGAATCGGAGTAGATTCGAGAGAGAATCGGAGTAGAGGCGAGAGAGAACTGGAGTAGATTCGAGAGAGAACCGGAGTAGATTCGAGAGAGAACCGGAGTAGAGGCGAGAGGAGGCTTGGCCGAGCAAGAGGTTAAGAGATGGAGAAGGCGGCCGCTGCGAGAATACGAGATGAGGTTTGTAATCCTATTTGTGGCTCTGTTATGTAAATCTGGTGCCATTCATACAGCATTCGCTTTGGTTTAAGTGTCATTCTCGCGCCGCCTGTTTATCCACCGTGTCTCTTATTATAAGCTCTTATCCGCCTTTATTTTTACTTCTTTGGATCTGTATTTTCGACTCGCCGCGGCCGTTATTCTTTCTCTTTTTCTTTAATCTCTTCCACGAACTCCGTTGTTTGCGTGGATTTGTGTTTATCGTCTTGTACCTGTGTGGAAAATATAGCTCTATTTCCGGTTATTTCCTGTTGCTGCATCTTCTTCTTCCGCGCATTATCTTCCTCGCCTTTGTTTGTATTTTCGCCGCTTGCTTTATCTCGTTCTTTACTGCTGTTATCCTTCGCTCACTTTCCCCTTGCGTCTCTTCTTTCCTCGTCTTCATCCCCATTTTTTCCCTTTATCTGTTTCGCGCTAGTCTCGCTTTCTTTTAGCCCTTCGCTCTCTTGTCTTTTTCATTTTCCCTTATTTTTTTCTCCTTTCCATTATCTTTTCTCTCTCTTCTCCCTTCCCCCTTTTTTTTTCTGGCTTACGTCCCTTTCCCTGCGAATCCATATAACGTATTACAGTATGGGATAAACAAAAATGTTTAATTTAGGAGAAGATGACAAAATAAAACTAACGGATGGAATAGATTGACAAAGAGAACAAGGACAACCAGTAACTACAAAGAACACTTTTAGATAAACGAAAAAAGAAGAAAAGGAAGAAAAACAAAAACGGTCATAATAATAACAAGAATTTCAAGCCTGGCGCAACCCCTAGGTACAAACCGCATGGGCTTGGAGGAGCACCTTAAGCTCGGACTAACACCTCGAGGATGAGAAATGCTGTACATCGTCCGCGTGACAGTCATCCCTTACACGGGGGATTATGTGGGGATTAGTGTCTGGCGGATGGGGTTGTGGGAAGAATAAAGTGGGCGGGGAGGATAGAGGAGGATAGAGGAGGATAGGATTCGAGGGCGAGGGTTGGGAGAGGGGGTGGGGGGATTTGGCTACGTCGAGGATAGCTGGTGTGTTGAGGTGGAAGGACTTCCCTCTCTTTCTTTCTTTGCTGTGTGTAATAGGGGGTGGGGTGGGGTGTAGGAGGTTTTGTTTATGTATCGTTGTCCTGTTTCCGTTTAAGACTATTGGAAACGAAAAAAAGTTTCGTGTCCCGTTGGTTTCTGATGTGATACTTGCTTCATGTACATGTGTACTGACAACGTGAAAGGTATTGAAATGTGGCAAACGTTTACCGTAGACTTCTCGGTTGACCTACAGGACATAATACAATTTTAAGAATGCTTTCGTTTCCCTTTTACCGATTAGAATTGAAAAAGCGTAATATTCCGAGGGGAAAAGTTTTTAAAATGAGATCAGTTCATAAATCCTGCAGTTCCGTACAGTCCTGAGCTTTTAAGTTGGAGAAGAAAAATTTTCCTCCGACGTGACGGTAATGGAAGAAAAGTTTGTCTCAATTACATTTCGTCCTTAAATATCTGCGCGCCTCCAGGCGAGGGTTGTCGGCAGACTTGGCAACAATTGGATCAGCGGCCGCTAATGTTATCAGGGAGAGCCCAGAACTTGTGCGCCAGAAAGAATAGGTTAAAGCAGTCGTGCTTTCTTCCGCGTTTTTCCAAACTGCGATTTCTTTTTTTGTCGTCCACACACTCTCATTCCAAGTGACTCTCACGTTTGTACTCGAACCTCACGAAGGAGAGGGAGTGGGAGAGGAGGTGGGAGTGAGAGTGAGAAGTGAGAAGTGAGGAGTGAGGAGTGAGGAGTGAGGAGTGAGGAGTGAGAAGTGAGAAGTGAGAAGTGAGAAGTGAGAAGTGAGAAGTGAGAAGTGAGAAGTGAGAAGTGAGAAGTGAGGAGTGAGGAGTGAGGAGTGAGGAGTGAGGAGTGAGGAGTGAGGAGTGAGGAGTGAGGAGTGAGGAGTGAGGAGTGAGGACAGAGGACAGAGGACAGAGGGCTAAGGTTAGGGAGAAGCTTCAATTATCGCAAATTAATATTTGCAAATTAGATTATTAAATCTTCTCTGTATCTATATATACCTGTATAGAGAAAATTTGTGTTGTGTTTCGATCACTTCACCTGAACGGAAAGGATTTATGTCTGTCTAAACTTTTTTTTGCAATGGGGACCGCTAGCTGCTTCTTGTCCTGTCCCCTTTCCTCCCCTCCCTCACCTCACCTCCTTCTCTCCTCTCCTCTCCTCTTCTCTCCTCTCTTCTTCTCTCCTCCCATCACCTTTCCCTTCCCCTTCCCCTTCAATTTCCTCGTCTCCTTCCTCTGCTCCCTCCCTTTCCCCTTCCCCTTCCCTTTCCCTTTCCCCTTCCCCTTCCCCTTCCCCTTCCCCTTCCCCTTCCCCTTCCCCTTCCCCTTCCCCTTCCCCTTCCCCTTCCTCTTCCCCTTCCTCTTCCCCTTCTCTCGCCACTTATCCCCACCTTCGCACACGTGACAGTTTGCTGTCACGTGTCGTTAGCCACTGCCTTTGATTTTTATCTACTTTGACTTTTTCTTTTAGTAGTCGACGGAAACTTCTGTACATAGACTCATGCTTATGACTGGTGCGGTGAATAATCGGTGGCAGCAAAGTTGTTGTTGTTGTTGTTGTTATTATTATTCTACGATGTACGCGAAGGAAAGGAGTGGCTTCATATATGATCCTGGTGTATACCTGTGATTTTGCATGTGGGATTTGTATGTATACATCGGCAGCCCTGATGTACAAGCCAACCCTTAATTGAAATAAGGGGCACAAAGCATATACATAAGAGATATTGGTGTGTACATGAGGAACGCGGGTTAAAGGGTTTACAGGCCCATGAAGCTTAGGTGTTTACACGCCCACGGCTGATATGGGCGAGTGTGTTGATATTGCCTTCCACGCCCCTCGCGCGCCTTTATTGCCTGGTAGACCTTTGACGGTGGTCGCAAAGACCTTTGTTTTATCTGTTCTGTTATTTTTGTATTATGCTGTTTATGTTTATTATTTGGTTGAAATCATTACTATTTGATTTTTCTAGTAGTGCTTATTTTTCTTTTCTTCGCTTTTTTATATACTCTCATTCATCCCTCTCTCTCTCTCTCTCTCTCTCTCTCTCTCTCTCTCTCTCTCTCTCTCTCTCTCTCTCTCTCTCTCTCTCTCTCTCTCTCTCTCTCTCTTCCTTTCTCGCTTTCTTTCTCTACATATCTCCCCTTCTCCTTTCTCCTTCCCTCCCTTCTCTCTTTTCCTCCCTGCTCCCTTCTCCCTCCTCCCTTTACTGTTCCTCCTCCCTCTTCCCACCACTCGTTACTCTCCTTTTAGCCTCAAGGGGAACTCATCGGGGAGATTTTGTCGGATAACTTGTGCGCTTATTCTAATTGGGTCTCTGCCAGTTCCTCGTCGTTTCCTCGCATGCAATCGTCGCTCTTACCTGATGCATTTGGCCCCGTTTAGATCCGATAGTTTAGCCTCTTCCTCGTCCTGGTGTGTGTATGTGTGTGTGTGTGTGTGTGTATGTGTATGTGTATGTGTATGTGTATGTGTATGTGTATGTGTATGTGTATGTGTATGTGTGTGTGTGTGTGTGTGTGTGTGTGTGTGTGTGTGTGTGTGTGTGTGTGTGTATGTGTATGTGTGTGTTTGTGTGTGAATAGTGAATATATATTTTTTGTTTTATCTTTCTGTTTTCTCCTTCTCATTTTCACTTTCGTTCTCCCTCTCCCATCATCTTTTCCGTTAGCGAATCATTTTCGCCTCGGTGTCTCGTTATCCGTCTTTTCTTTCTCCTTCATTGTTCCCTTTCTCCCCCCCCTTCCGCCCCCCCGTCTCGGCTTCCTTCTTCGGATTCTCTTAATTACTTTTCGGTCTTTCTTTCTTCGTGATTCCGTGGCGGTCTTTTTTCTTCTCCTTCGTCTTCTTTTCCTTTTCTTCTTCTTTAATTACTTGTGGGTTTATTTTCATAATGCTTTGTTTGTTTTTCTTTGATTTTTTTCACTTATTCTTTATCATCATTTGCCTTCTCTTGTTGAACTTCGTTTTTCTCCATTTTCTTTTCTTCTTTTGTTTTTTCTTATTTTTACTATTATTTTTATTATTGTTATTATTATTATTATTATTATTATTATTATTATTATTATTGTTGTTGTTGTTGTTATTATTATTATTATTATTATTATTATTATTATTATTATTATTATTATTATTATTATTATTATTATTATTATTATTATTATTATTATTATTATTATTATAACTATTATTATTATTATTACTATCATCATCATTGTTGTATTTGTTGTTGTTATTATTATTATTGTATTATTATTCTTGTTTTATCATTATCATTATTGTTATTATTATTGTTATTGTTATTGTTATTGTTATAAAGTGAGAGTGGTCGATGTGATGGTTATCAAACTGTGATAGATATGGTGGTTATGATAACTGTGGGAAATTGGGTAGATACGGTAGATTTGATAACTGTAAGACAAGGTAGATATTATAATTGGTAGATAGGGTAGATAGTATAACTGGTAAATAGAGTAGATATGATAAATGTGTTAGATAGGGTAGCTTTGATAACTATTTGATAGGATAGATAGGATGAAGGCTAAATAGGATGACTGGTAGATAGGGTAGATAAGAGAACTGTGGTAGATAGGACAGATAGGATAACTGGGGCATAAGTGATTGATAAATAGTCGATAGATAGTAGATGTGGTGGCCGTGGCAATTGCGTCATAGGCGATGAGGTAGATGTATCAAGTAGGGAAAACGTAGTGTAGGGGCGCGTAGATGTGGCTTACTGGGAGTTACGTTAGATGTGGCTGACTTGAAGATGTGTTAGATGCGTTAGGTATTGTATAGATGTGGTGCGTGTGGCATATGCGGCGGATTCGGGTATAAGTGTGGCAGATACAGTGAGTGTAGTACATGGGCTAAGGGAAGGCGTGTCTGAGCGAGAGGCGAGGGCGGCGCGGGGCCAGCGGGCGAGGAGGCGCGACAGGTGAGCGGAGCGAGCGAGGGGAACGCGCGAATGGCGGCGGCGGGAGATGGATGGGGTTGGCCGCCGCGCAGGTAAACACCTCGCTCATGGTGGGCCTTTCTCTTGCTCTTGCGTTCTCGTTGTTTCTTTTGCTTTCTCTCTTCCCGTTTCTTGTTCCTTCTCACTCACTCTAATTCACTCACTCAATCACTGACTCACTCACTCACTCACTCACTCACTCACTCACTCACTCACTCACTCACTCACTCACTCACTCACTCACTCACTCACTCACTCACTCACTCTCTCTCTCTCTCTCTCTCTCTCTCTCTCTCTCTCTCTCTCTCTCTCTCTCTCTCTCTCTCTCTCTCTCTCTCTCTCTCTCTCTCTCTCTCTCTTTCTCTCTCTCTCTCTCTCTCTCTCTCTCTCTCTCTCTCTCTCTCTCTCTCTCTCTCTCTCTCTCTCTCTCTCTCTCTCTCTCTCTCTCTCTTCCTTCCTCTCTTCCTCCCTCCCTACTATCTGCATTCACTTGTCTTCCGTTCACGTCTCGTTCCTCCTCGCCTTGTATCGCTCGTGTGTTTGCCTCTCCTCCTTTCGGGTTATCCCCTTTCAGCGATTTCCTGTCGTTCAGCCGCTGCCTTTTATCCCCGTCGCTGCGGCCCTCCAAGCCCTGGCGCGGGAGCGAGCCTTGAAAGGGAACACGAGGAGCCGGCGGAGGTGGAGATCCTGCAGGAGAGGAGGGTATCCTGGCTCCTCCCCCGTCGTCTGTCCACCTGCCTCTTCCTTGTTCATTATCTAGGCATTTTCCTTCTTTCTGTCTTTTCTCTCCCCCTCTCTGCCTTTCCTCTTTCCATACTTCTTTCAGTCTGTATTAACTTTTCCGTCTGTTTCTTTATCTCTCTCGTGGAGTCGCTCTCTCCCTCTTGCTCTCTCTCTCTTTCTCTTTCTCTTTTTCTCTCTCTCTTTCTCTTTCTCTTTCTCTTTATTTCCCTCTGCCTCTCCCTCTTCCTCCCTCCCCTCCCCTCCCCTCCCCTCCCCTCCCCTCCCCTCCCCTCCCCTCCCCTCCCCTCCCCTCCCCTCCCCTCCCCTCCCCTCCCCTCCCCTCCCCTCCCCTCCCCTCCCCTCCCCTCCCCTCC
>NC_061846.1:20674783-20684783 GCF_019202785.1 Penaeus chinensis | reverse complement strand
TCGAACTTGAAATATTAATCATAATGAATAACGTGTATATATATATATATATAATATATATATATATATATATATATATATATATATATATATATATATATATATATATATATACACACACACACACACACACACACACACACACACACACACACACACACACACACACACACACACACACACACAGAGAGAGAGAGAGAGAGAGAGAGAGAGAGAGAGAGAGAGAGAGAGAGAGAGAGAGAGAGAGAGAGAGAGAGAGAGAGAGAGAGAGAGAGAGAGGAGAGAGAGAGAGAGAGAGAGAGAGAGGGAGAGAGAGAGAGAGAGAGAATCATCACATAGGTGTATATTAAAAAAAAAACTTGCCGAATATTTAATACAAAGAGAGAGACGTGTCCCTCTCTCCTTTAAATGGACTTGATCTCGTAAAGGTCGTCTGACATCGTGCCAAAGGCGACAGTCATCTTTGTAACGTCACAAAGCCCTTGGATACAAGTGACATCTTCAGGTTTAGCACTGAACTTCAAGCATTTAGCCTGATATTTGGCTAGTGAAGGTTACTTGCCACTTCCATCAAAGAAAGGTTGTTCGTGCTATTCGTCCGCCAATACCTGAATACCAGTCGCTGTCATGTCACGTCAAAAGAAGGTCATCCCTTACTTGCGTCCGTGCCAGAATGTCATGTCGTGTCATAAGCGGCATTGACTCTACCGACATTTTGTGAAACGTTAGAGTAAGGATTAGACGCCTGTTTTAACCCCAGGGGAGCGGACAAAGCAAGCGAAGAAATAAGAAAGCAGACAGGAGAAGAGAAAGAAGAAGAAAAAGAGGAAGATGAAGGAGAAGAAGAAAAAAAATAGAAGAAGGAAGAACAAGAAAAAAAAACAAGACGAAGAAAAGTAGGAAGAAGAAAAGAAAAAGAGAAAAAAAAAAAACTTTCCAACTCTGAGGTGGAACAGACTCCAGAAGTGGATGTCTCCGCCCTCTCAGATGTGGAGATGATCCCGAGAAAACTTTAAATAGGCGAAACTATCTCGAGATTGTTGTCATTGTTGCTGATGGTGGCAGTATTATCTCGCATTTGCTCTTTATTTTTTTTTTTTTTTTTAATCGACTGATAGAAAAATGGCCGATGACTGCGTAAAATATTCTCTTTACTGCTTTTATGCGAACCATGTATATCCGGTGACACTAATTTAGATACGCCTAACTTTGTGTGATTCAGTCCAATTAATGGAGATTGTAATTTTCGGTTAATCTTATACGCTATGTTAGTTTTTTTTTGTTTTTGTTTTTTTAGTACAAAAATGGAGAAAGTTGAACTAATGTATTTCAGAGAGACAAAGAGAGGAAGGAAGAGGGAGATACAGATAGATATAGGGTGTAGGCACAGCTAAATAGATTAATAGATTGAGAGAGAGAGGGGGGGGGGGGGGGAGGGGAGGAGAGAGAGAGAGAGAGAGAGAGAGAGAGAGAGAGAGAGAGAGAGAGAGAGAGAGAGAGAGAGAGAGAGAGAGAGAGAGAGAGAGCGAGCGAGCGAGAGGGTGAGAGATATAAATGAGAGAGAGAGCGAGCGAGCGAGATAGAGCGAGAAGGAGAGAGAGGCAGAGGCAGAGGCAAAGGCAGAGAGAAAAACAGGAAGGAAAGAGAAAGAAACAGAACCAGAGGCAACGGACATCGTATGAAAAACACGAGCGTCCGCCTCCAGATCCAGTCCTTTTCGTGTCGTAAAACACAGTTATTACATTCTTGTGATAAGTTAAAAGGAGCGTGCGTGACGCCTGCACCAGCCTTTCGTGCACTCCCCCTAAAAAAAATGTTTCCATAAAAAAAGAAGGGAGAAATATTAGTAAACAGATAAATAAACAACTGGATAAATAAAAGGATAGGTAAATGATGGATAGATAAGTAAATATATGAATGAATAGAGAAACGGCGTGGCTTCGTGGCAAGGATGGTCCGAGTGTATTTCGGAATCCAGTTGCTAAAGTTTTTGTCTTGTAACCTACTGTAATAAATTGGTGATGCGTGTCGTTATAGAAAAGAGCAAGAAGGGTAGATGGCAAAAGAAAGCGGAGGGATGAAGGAGGAGGAGGAGGAGAGGAGGAGGAGGAGAAGATGAGGAGAGGAATGGTTGGTGAGTGTTGTAAATGCATGAATGGCTTCAAAAGGCAAGGTAAATCATCATTCATTGTTAGCTTTCTCAACATTATTCAACACTATTCACCATGAACTCTGATAATTGATAATTGTGGAATACTAGGCAGGATGAGTAAGAAGTCCGTGTGGGTGTGCTTGTTTGTGTTTTTTTGTACGTGCCTGTGTTTGTTTTTGTGTGTCTTACTATAGTCGTAGTATTGCTGGTGCTAATACTAGTACTAGTACTGATACTGATACTGGTAGTAGTTGTTGTTACAGTGATATCAGTATTCTTGTCATCGCTATCTTTACGACTGTTGCTATTACCGTGACAGGTGCTTTTGCTATTAGCAATATTTCCATGAAACCTGTCAGCAGAATCCTGATTTCACTTACCAGAACCTACTCTCGACGTGTTGCAATGTTCGTTGATCAGCAATGTTATTGTATTGAACTTGCGTCGCCGGCGCAGATATTAAGGAACTTTTATGGAGCGTGTTTACACTGCGGAGCGCTTTGTGTCGGCGGCAAAAATGGAGGAAATCCGAGAGGGATCGTCCTCTCTTGTTATGTAAATGCGCATTCATATCTGTGTTGGATCCAATATCCGATAATTTTTAAAGTCAACAGAAAGTTGTAAGCGTTAGCTAGCATGCTGAAGATTATCTGAAAACATCCCCCGCCATCTCGGTTGATTCAGAGCGAAGCGGTATGCAAATGAACCTGCTCAGTAGAACCGGGGATTTGTATTCCTTGGTTTCTCGCGCAAAGACTGGCCTCCCAGATATCACGTTCTCCATGAATTCGACCGCTTTGAGTACGCCAGGCCTTTGCTGGGCTGCGGGGGGGGGGGGGGGGGGGGGGGCAGTTTCTGAACGAGCCGCAAACCACGGTTGCGGAAGTTCGTTTCTTTCTTTTTTTGTTTTTCCATTTTTTATTGTTTTGACGACCCGGAGGATTGCTCTCGTTAACAGCAAAGGAAATGTTTGTTATCTCTAGTTGCATGGATATTTGTGTTTACAGTGCTTGTTTCATCCGTTTGTCGACGTGCTGTTCCAGGAGCATTCTACACAGACGGGAAAACGCCGCTTGCCCAAGACTGAGCTTGTGTGTGTCTGTATGTATGTACATGCATGTGTATGTGTGTGTACATTTGCGTGTGCGTCTGTATATTGTATGAGTGAGCGCCCGCGTGCCTGCGTGTTCTGTGATGAAGCCCCGAAAAGAGAGGCAAACGAAGCCACTCGTGAAGCGGCAGAGCCACATCCAGCGCTTACTTTGGAGGCTAAAGTGTGTAGCATAAACATTCTGCTGTAGCGGACGCTTCATGCATACATTTCCCTGCTTTTTTTCCGGGGCGAAATTTGTATTTGAAATAGTCGTTTTGCCGCTCGCCTGTGCTCGCTCTTTGATGAAAGGTGTTGCTGTATTTGCGTTTATTTTTCCTTCCTTCCATTGTAGACTGTAATTTGAATATAAAGTATAGATATTGCTTCATCCACTCTTCACACTTTTTGTATATTCGTCGCGGATTGGCTGCAAGAAAAAAAAGAACACTGCCTTAAAAAATGGAGGCGATAGAATCCGCTTGACAGTCAATGTCCTGGAAGCGATTGGCCAAATATCCTGCTGGAGAGAGGCAAGCAGGAGCAGGAGGCGGGCGAGAAGCTAACAGGAGCAGGAGGCGGGCGAGAGGCTAACAGGAGCAGGAGGCGGGCGAGAAGCTAACAGGAGCAGGAGGCGGGCGAGAAGCTAACAGGAGCAGGAGGCGGGCGAGAGGCTAACAGGAGCAGGAGGCGGGCGAGAAGCTAACAGGAGCAGGAGGCGGGCGAGAAGCTAACAGGAGCAGGAGGCGGGCGAGAAGCTAACAGGAACAGGAGGCGGGCGAGAAGCTAACAGGAGCAGGAGGCGGGCGAGAAGCTAACAGTAGCAGGAGGCGGGCGAGAAGCTAACAGGAGCAGGAGGCGGGCGAGAAGCTAACAGGAGCAGGAGGCGGGCGAGAAGCTAACAGGAACAGGAGGCGGGCGAGAAGCTAACAGGAGCAGGAGGCGGGCGAGAAGCTAACAGTAGCAGGAGGCGGGCGAGAAGCTAACAGTAGCAGGAGGCGGGCGAGAAGCTAACAGGAGCAGGAGGCGGGCGAGAAGCTAACAGGAGCAGGAGGCGGGCGAGAAGCTAACAGGAACAGGAGGCGGGCGAGAAGCTAACAGGAGCAGGAGGCGGGCGAGAAGCTAACAGTAGCAGGAGGCGGGCGAGAAGCTAACAGGAGCAGGAGGCGGGCGAGAAGCTAACAGGAGCAGGAGGCGGGCGAGAAGCTAACAGGAAGAGGAGGAGGAAGAAGGGCAAACGGGAGTAAGAGATAAACGAGAGGAAACTGAATCAACACAGACCCGATGAAGAGAAGAAGGGAAGAGAAGGAAAGTGAATGTATTAGATTCGAGTCAGCAAGTTGCAATAACAATGAGATCGGACTAACATAACTGGAAAAAATGAGAACGGAAAGGCAGATGAAAGGGGAGAAACAAGAGGTGGAAGATAAAGGAAGAGTGAAAGGAACGAGAGAAAAGCGAGTTTATAAGCAAGAAGTAAAAGAGAACTAGTTGAGGGGGGGGGGGGGGGGTCCATGGAGGATGAGGGGTCATGGGGAGAGGGGAGGGAGAGAGGAAGGAGAGGAATGGCGAGGGCAAGGGGAGGGAGGGAAAGAAAAGGGAAGAGGGGAGAGGAGAGGAGAGGGAAAGGAGATGAAAGAAAAAGGAGAGGGGAGGAGAGGGAAGGTAGGAAAAGGAGGAAAGGGGGGTTAGAGAGGAAGGAGAGGTAAGCGGTGGGAGGGAAGAGGGCGACAATAGAGGAATGAGAGAGAGGGCGAGAGGAGAGGTGACGTGAGGGACGACAAGAGGAGAGAGAGGGAGAGGAGAGGGGGCAAGAAGAGAAGAAAGGGAGGGAGGGAGGGAGGTGAGAGGGGACGAGAGGAGAGGAAGGGGGAAGGGGAAGGAGGGAGGGGAGAGGGGTAGAAGCGAGATGATCGGTCATGTGAGGGCAGAGAGACGGCGAATTGAGTTTGAAGTGTGATAGATTGCATGGCGGCGTGGCGTGAGGACTTCAGAAGTGCCGGAAGGGGAAAAAGGTCAGGCTGGGCTGGGCGACGCTCGTTAAGGCGGAAACGATCGGGCGGTGCGGCTGGCGGTGCCTGATGTGGCAGGTGGTGGGCGGAGCGTGGCGTGTGGTGTCTGCTGTGTGGTATGCGGTATGAGGCACTGTATCAGGTGTTTGGTTTGTTCTCTGCCGGGTGGTTTGTGGAATCAGGTGTGTTACATGTGTGAGGCAGGTGTTACCTGATGATTGGTTTGTGGCATTTGGAACGGGATCAGATTTTTTATATATATCTTGTATTATTTTTTATATATGCTGTGTGGGCTGTTTACAGTGTATGGTTTTTGCTGTGTCGTGTATAACATGTTTTCTACTTTGTATTATATAACATGGGGTATAAAGTGTATGGCATGTGATATCTGGTTCGTGTGGTATCTACCGTAGAGTATGTGGCATCTTGTGTGTAATGTGTAGGATTTGGCGGTTGTACATGTAGTATGAGGTTGTGATATGGAATGCAGGTATATGGCGAATCGTATGTAACATGCTGTGTGATATTTAATGGCTGAAAGTGACGATGGTGCGGAAAGAACCATTGGGATGCACGAGGATTGTGGTAGAAAAATAAGAAAAAAAGAATTATCTGCCGGGGAAACAGTTTTGATTCCTTAGCGCCAAACATAAGACAAGCATCCGACCAGTTTCTACAAAGCACCATATTAATCCTCATTCACCGCCTCCCCCCCCCTCCCCCCCACTCCAAACCTCAGGCACCCTTAAAAATCTCGCCGTGTGCGTTGCGTGTCCCTCTCCCCTTAATCAAATTTGTTTTACGTCGATACGCTCGTTGTCGAAATTCAATGCAAGCGTTGTGGTTATCCAGTGTTGTTGGACATTTTACTTGCAACAGGGACGGGTCACTCACGCCCTCGAGTTTATGCTGACTTTGTGCTCTCTGCGAGTGGGAAGGAGGGAGAGGGAGAGGGAGAGGGAGAGGGAGAGGGAGAGGGAAAGGGAGAGGGAAAAGGAGGAGAGCGGGGGAGAGAGGGCGAAGGAGGAGAGCGGGACAGAGAGGGAGGTGGAGGGATAGAGGGAAGAGGAGGGAGAGCGGGAGACGGAGAGTGAGAGGGAGAGGGAGGGACATGGGTGGTAGAGAGGAAGAGAGATAGCGAAAAGGAGAAGGAGAAAAGGAAGAGGGAGAGAGAAAGAAGAGAAATCGAGAAAGGGGGTGAGGGAAATAGAGAGAGAAAGGGGGAAGGGAGGGAATGGAGAGGGAAAGAGATGCAAAGAGGGAGCGAGTGAAGAGGAAGAGAGAATGAGTGGATAAGTGTCGACCTGTGAGGGCGATCGATGAGTAAGTTATAAAGTGAGGGACAAAGAATGAGTACATGAGTGAGAAGGAAGATCAGCTGCGTCGATGAGTGAGTGAATAAAGGAACTGGACGGGCGACTTGTAAATATAAAGGGCGTAGATGGAAATGAAACCGAATAAAAGAAAGAGAAAGAAAGGTGAGAGAAAAGAAATCTTGTTGGCAAAAGAGTATCGGTAAAAAGTGGAATGGAAAATCTGGGGCAGAGGGAAAATAGACGAAAAGAATAAAATTCGGTCCCTCAAACTCATATATTCTCGCTACAGACCCGCTATGCTTGCTTTCCCTTAGTTAGTTGTCCACCTCTGGATCTGTCTCTGTATCTATTGTTCCACTGATGACTTTTTTGAATTGTGAGCCGGGTTTTTTTCTTTTGCTTTGTATTTTTGCTGAGAAGTATTGACAGTGAACATGAGAAATGAATCAAATCCCAAAGTCATTGTTTCCCGCTGGACGGTGTCTCTATCGCCCGGCAAAACCCACTTCATTTCTCTTTTCCCCTTTCGTCAAAGCATCAGTCTGGGATAGAGAGCACGAGCAACGGGCGAAAATCCGTATTAGTATTGCAGTTCGACCCTCTGCTCAGGGAGTCACGTGATGGCTGTCACATGACCACGCCCACATACCGACGGATTTTTTTTTTTTTTTTTTTTTTTTTTATGTATGTATGCTTGTATTGCAGAGGGGAGGGGTAGTGGGTATACGTAAGTGCATCTGGATGACGTATTTGGGTACAAGTGGGGGTTTGTATACACAGTGTACTTCCAAGTTCATATGTACCTTAGGTGTGTGTGTTCTCGTATGTGCATTCTCCTTTAATGATATTTTCTTTGGATGGAATACCTAACGACCTTCATTGCGATCGTCATTACTCGCATTACCGTTGTGAAATTTAGACTTTTTAGTCAGTTTACCGTTCAAACAAGTTCATAAATATTTCCTCCGACGCAGCATAATAACGATGAACACTCGTCTCCCAAACATAAACTGATTCCCAGGAGACGAGTGCTTAAGCAGGATTTGCTCGTATGGAAAGTCATTACTGAATATAATCTCGAATACCTGCTTTGTAACTTGAGTTGTAGTTGTCGAGATGGAGAACATTTACCGTGAATGATGAAGCTCGTGTCATCAAAACATTACTAGGAATTTACTTGGGAAACTTGATAGATGGTTATTATTCTGTTGTGTTGCGCGGGAGTGGTGAGGGATGGGGACGCTGGCTGTCCTCGTCAGTGGGTATTTTATCTCTGTGCAGATGTAGTGTTCTTGGTTGTTGCTGGTTTTCTTTCGCGTCACTTATCTTTTCTTCTTCTCTCTCTCTCTCTCTCTCTCTCTCTCTCTCTCTCTCTCTCTCTCTCTCTCTCTCTCTCTCTCTCTCTCTCTCTCTCTCTCTCTCTCTCTCTCTCTCTCTCTCCCCCCCCTCATTCCCTCCCTCTCCTCTCCCTCTCCTCTCTCTCTCTCTCTCTCCCTCTCCCTCTCCCTCTCCCTCTCCCTCTCCCTCTCCCTCTCCCTCTCCTTCCCTCTCTCTCTCTCTCTCCCTCTTCCCTCTCCCTCTCTCCCTCTCCCTCTCCCTCTCCCGCTCCTCTCCCTCTCCCTCTTCCTCTTCCCTCTCGTCTCTCCTCTCTCTCTCTCCTCATCTCTCTTCTGTGTCTCTCTCTCTCGCTGTCTCTCTCTCTCTTCTTCTCTCTCTCTCTCTCTCTCTCTCTCTCTCTCTTCTCTCTCTCTCCTCTCTCTCTCTCTCGTCTCTCTCTCTCTTCTCTCTCTCCCTCCCTCCCCCTGCATTCCCTCCCGTATCCTCTCCCTCTCCCGCTCCCTTCCCTCTCCTCCCTCTCTCTCTCTCTCTCTCTCTCTCTCTCTCTCTCCTCTCTCTTCTCTCTCTCTCCTCTCTCTCTCTCTCGTCTCTCTCTCTCACTCTCTCTCTCTCTTCTCTCTCTCTCTCATATCTCTCCTCTCCTCGCCCTCACTCCCCTCTCCCCCTTCTCTCTCACTCTCTCGACTCCCTGCTCTCCTCTCTCTCTCTCTCTCTCTCTCTCTCTCTCTCTCTCTCTCTCTCTCTCTCTCTCTCTCTCTCTCTCTCTCTCTCTCTCTCTCTCTCTCTCCCTCTCCTCTCTCTCTCTTCTCCTCTCTCTCTCTCTCTCCTCTCCCTCTCTCTCTCTCTCTCTCTCTCTTCTCTCTCTCTCTCTCTCTCTCTCTCTCTCTCTCTCTCTCTCTCTCTCTCTCTCTCTCTCTCTCTCTCCCTCATTCCCTCCCTCTCCCTCTCTCTCTCTCCCTCTCCCCCCCTCTCTCTCTCTCTCTCTCTCCCCCCCCCCCCTCTCTCTCTCTCTCTCTCTCTCTCTCTCTCTCTCTCTCTCTCTCTCTCTCTCTCTCTCTCTCTCTCTCTCTCTCTCTCTCTCTCTCTCCCCCCTCATTCCCTCCCTCTCCTCTCCCTCTCATTCCCTCCCTCTCCCTCTCCCTCTCCCTCCCTCTTCTTTTCCCTCTCCCTCCCTCTTCTTCTCCCTCTCTTTCAATCACTTCCAATCTATTTCTCTTCAACCCCCGTTTTCTATGAGAATTCCGACGTGGTCCTCTCACTTATTTTGATGGGAGCCATAAAAATTACCAGAGCTCCCTCTCCCTCAATAGGTAAAAGATTATTTACAGCCGTTTCGAGCATCTTTACGGAGCTAGTGCGAACCAATATGCAAATGAAAGCGTTAGCCGATAACAAGGATTTGTGTTACAAATACAATGCTGCCAAGACGCGGAAGTTCCCTGCGGGGTGCGCGGGTTTGTTTATTTAAAGCTGCCGATGAATCCAATCTTCTCCTCAGTCCACAAAGGAGGCGGGATTGCTTGAGAGCTCCCGAACCTCCCGCGGTTCAATACCCGGTTCGATATGGAGATCCAATACGTAATTCAGTCAAGGATTTAATGCCTGCTCGGGTCTTGGGGAGTGTGCTGCTGCTGCTGTTACCTGCCTGTCTGCCCGACCGCCCGCCCGCACTGTGTCAGTCAGTGGAGTTGTGTAAGACGTTCGATTGGATTTTTTGTTTTGGTTGTTTTTGGGCGATGCTGGGTTCACTTGGTGGGTTTATGCGCGGTTCGATGAAGGGTTCGAAGCGCGAGCGTGTGATCTTGAACGCGCCGCTGTTCGATAGGGGCGTCGACGGATGTATAACTCATTCGCTGAGATCACAAGGTGTCGTTAATCAACTTCTTGGAGAGAAGGATGTTTTATGATTCATGAATTTGTAGGAAAGGAAAACAATAAATCAATAAATAGTTGTGTGATAAAAGAATTTTTAAAAAATGTTTAGTTCAGCAGAAGAAGCGGGGCCATCGTTCAGCCCAGGCTTCAATGCAAAGAGAGAGATGCATTCGGGCGCCAGGGTCCTGAGCACGCGAAAAAGCAGTTCCTTAGTCGA
>NC_061846.1:20659783-20667283 GCF_019202785.1 Penaeus chinensis | reverse complement strand
GTTCTGTTTCGAGGCAAGTTTTATGATTTATGAGTCGCCGTCATGAGTCTCCGGAGTTTTCTTAACATTCATGTATATTTCTTTGCAGGTGAGAGCCATGTCGAGGCGGGGCTGAGGCTTCGTGTAACTCCAGGTCGGGGCGGTGAGTGTTGGAGAGGGAGAGGGAGAGGGAGAGGGAGAGGGAGAGGGGAGAGAGGATGGCGATTTGCCTATTAAAGTAGGACGTGTGTGTGTGTGTGTGTGTGTGTGTGTGTGTGTGTGTGTGTGTGTTTGTGTGTTTTTATATGTATTTTTTTTTTTTCTTTTTAATGTGTGATTGTTTTATTTGATATATTCTGTAATTGAATGATTATTGAATGCCTTTCCAGTCTCATCCCATCTACTTCATCTCTTGAAATTCTAGACATTTTCTTCATTTCCTCCCGTTTTCCTTCATTTTTTGTATTATTGTTTATTTATCTATTCCACCTTCCCTTTGCCCCAGTCGATAGCTCATAACACGTACTCTCCCCTCGCTCCCCTTAGGGTCCACTTTATGCCCCAAGTTCCCCAATTTATACCTTGTGTCACAGGCGTTTCCCACTCCCACTAGGCTCTGTTTTAGTTTGTTTTTTTTAATTCTTATTCCTTTTCTTACTTTTACAGACTTTGGTTTACTTTTGTTTCTGTGTGTTTTTTTTCTTCCAGTTTTGTCAGCCTGAATTTTAGCGAGATATTCATCTCTCTCTCTCTCTCTCTCTCTCTCTCTCTCTCTCTCTCTCTCTCTCTCTCTCTCTCTCTCTCTCTCTCTCTCTCAATCAATCAGTCACTCTGTCTTTGTTTCTTTCTCTCATTTTCTAACTCTCTAATTATCTGTCTATCTATCTATCTTTCAATTTGTATGTATGTATGTATGCATGTGTATGTGCACGACCATGTTTTTAAGAAACATGTTTTATTGAATGTCTAATTGAAGAAGATCCCGTTGAATTATTTTCTGGCTAGTGGCGTGAGTGATTTATACATGTACATATTTTTTATTTTCAAGTTCTATCTTAATTTTTCATGCGTGATTTAGTTATTGTCGCGTGGCTTAAAAGCGCCTCGTGAATTTAACTTTCCTTTTGATATGTAGCTGCTTGGAACTAAAAATAAATGGAAAAATTACAAACTATATGTTCAAATGTTATTTTTTCACCCTTCCCCCCCCCCTCTCCTACACTTAAGCCCTTCTTGCTTGGAGGAGAACGTGAATTACCCCGGTAAGTGTCCATTACTATGAAAAGATAGACGATTATGGACCTTATATATTTCTTTTAAGGAGCTCATTTTCTTACTTAACTCACCGCTTAAAGTAAGAGAGAGCGCTCTGTCGCCCCACCCTTTTTTAAGGAGCGAAGGGGGGAAGGAGGGGGATAGGGGAAGATGAAGGATAGAGGGGGGAGGGGGTAAAGATGATACATACAAGGAGATACTTAGGGTGAGGGGGAGGTGATGATACATAGAGGAAAGGGGGGGGGGGTGATACAAAGGAGAGGGGGGAGGAAATGAGACGGGAGGAAAAGGAGGGATAAGGGAGAGGGGAAAGAGGACGATGAATGGTGACTGAGCTAGTAGGAGGAAATGGAAAGCGGCTAGAAGGGACAAGGGAAAAATTAACCTAGTAATAAGCGTAAAGAAAGAGGCGTAGTGCAGAGAACAAAGGTGATTGTGGGTGATTGTGATGAGGATAATTAAGAAGAGAAGAAGAGGAAAAGGAGGATGTAGTGGATACTTTTACTTTTATTTATTTATTTAATGATTTTTTGATGGAATAACAAACCAGAAGATAAGAAAGGGGAAAAAGGAAAAAGAAGGGAAAAGAAAGGAAAGAAAGGGGAAAGAGAAAGGGAAAGGGAAGGTAGAAAGGGGGAAAAAGGGAAAAGGGGAAAGGGGCGAGAGAGAGGAGGGAAAAGAGAGAGAGAGGAGAGAGGGAAAGAAAGAGAAAGGGAAAGGGAAAAGAGAAAGAGAAGAGAAAGGAAGGAAAGAGAAAGAGGAAAGAAAAGGAAAGAGAAAAGAAAGGGGAAGGAAAAGGGGAAAAAGAAAGAGAAAGGAGAAAGGGGGGGAGAAAAAAGAAAGAGAAAGGAAAGAGGGGAAAGAGAAAGAGAAAAAAGAGAAAGGGGAAAGGGAAGGGGAGGGTGAGAGAGGGAAGGAGAGAGAGAGAGAGGGAAAGGGGGAGGGAGAGAGAGAAGAGGAGAGGGAAGGAGAAGGAATGGGGGGGAGGTTTGGGGGGATTGGGGGCCTGTTTTTGAAATTCCCCAGCTGAACCTTCCCCCTTCCCGTTGTTTCCTTCGTTCGTCTTTTAAAAACCCTTCGCCTGTTTCTACACTCCTTAAAAATCCGGGGCCGTTCACGGCTTTCCTTCCTATTTGCGGTTTAAAAACTTTTTTCTGGGCCTTTATCCCTTTTTTTTCCCCCCCTTTCCCCGGGGGGCGAAAAACTTCTCGCGAACCTTCCGCATTTTCCCCAAAATTTTCCCCCCCTCGTTGTTAAAACCCCCCACCCAAGTTGGCCTTTTCCGAAAGTAAAGGACCTTTTAATTTAATTGGGCAACACCGTCCAACCACCAAAAAAAAACAAACAAAAAGAAAAAAACAAAAACACCCCCCAAACCCCAAAAACCCCAATTTTATTTTTTGACATAATCTAACCATTAATTTATTTCTTATTTTTTAAATAAATTTTTTTTAAAAAAAAGTTTTTAAAATTTAAAATTTTTCACTAAAATTATAACAAAAAAAAGAACCCCAATACCTGCACCCACCACCATTCCGTCATAACCCCTTTTAAACCCTTTCCGCAAATGTAAACTAAACCCCAACATTAAACTCCGGCGCGTACACGTGACTAATACATCACTGAATAGATTGAAACGAGGAAGGAGATAAAAAGGCTTAATATGATTCTGGGCCGTGGTTCCCTTGCTAAATTTCGAGGAAGACGCTGTGCAGAGAGGCAGTTCGCCAGACTTCTTCGGAACGATAAACGTCTACAAGCAATTTCGCAAATGGTTATTAGGCTTATCTGTTGTTAAGCCACTCACGGGAAGTTGGCTTTTTCTGGGAACGTAGAAGGGAGTCCGTTGTTAATTGGGAATTTAGTGCAAGCACTCGTACACACACACAAACACACACACAGAGACACACACACACACACACACACACACACACACACACACACACACACACACACACACACACACACACACACACACATATATATATATATATATATATGTTGGCATTTTTTACTAACCCTATTTATTTATATTTATTTACTTATATATTTAAAATAAATATTTATATATATAAATATTTATATGTATATAAATGTATATATATACACATATATATTTATATGTACATATATATTTCATATATATATATATATATATATATACATACATACATATATATATATATATACATATATATATATATATACATATATATATATATATATACATATATATATATATATACATATATATATATATATATATATATATATATATACATATATATATATATATACATATATATATATATATATACATATATATTCATATATATATATATATATATATATATACATATATATATATATATATACATATATATATATATACATATATATTCATATATACATATATATATTATATATATATATATATATATATATATATATATATATGTATGTATATGTGTGTGTGTAAGAATAGAAGAAAGGGAATGGCGTTAAAGTAAAGCACAGACGTCCAGCGGCGGCCATCTCGCACGAGGGGGAATCTTCCTCGCGCAATCCTTCAAGCGAAGGCCATAATCTCCAAGGACTCCACAGTCCCGCTCCAGCAAGGGCGGGGAAGGAGGAGGGCTGGTCGCCAGACTGTCTCAGCGAAGGCCCTCGAGAGTGAGATAAGGGGAAGAGGCGGCAGTCTGTTAGGTCCCTTTTTTTTATCAAATCACATTCATTTCAATTCACTTGCTCGCTAAACGGCTGCAGGTAAAGGGGTCCTAGTAAATGGGGGATAAATTATGACTTGCACCAGCATGTCCCGCCCCTGCGTGAACCATCGGCAGACTGTGCTAGCTCTGTCGTCCCGCCGCAGTTCGTGCTCGAGTGCGCAAAGCTCAGGCGGGGAAAGGAGGTGTAACTGTCGAGCGGACTAAGACGGGTTTTATCTGATACTTTGCTCTCGCATTGTGTGTGCGTGGGTGTGTGTGTGTGTGTGTGTGTGTGTGTGTGTGTGTGTGTGTGTGTGTGTGTGTGTGTGTGAGAGAGAGAGAGAGAGAGAGAGAGAGAGAGAGAGAGAGAGAGAGAGAGAGAGAGAGAGAGAGAGAGAGAGAGAGAGAGAAAAGGTGGAAAGACTGACAATCCTTTGTATGCTTAGCATACCCATTAATACCTCTGAAAAGCTGCTAGGTCGAGGTGCTCAATGGAGAGCAGAGGAGTGAATTTAACATATTCCGGCACAACGGAGCTCCACACGTTACGTGGCCAAAGGGAAGAGCAGCGAAAAAAAAAAATGAAAAAAATACTTGCTAAGGTTTATAGTCGCTAATTTACATTGTAGGACCTTTCAAAAGATAATTAAGTAATAACAGTATTCCGTGATAAACAGATATACAGAATTTAAGGGAATATGAGTAATATTGGAACACTATTGGTCATATTACATTATATGTAAGTTTATATCAACAATAATGAGCCAGAAGTGTCAGAGAAATGGCCAGATAGTTGGTGCAGAAATTACAAGCTCTATATCGAGTTTAGTACGCCTTGTAATGTTTACGAGCTCCTAAAGTTTATATTTATGAGCATTTGCCCTTTTCGTATACAGCGCGGGTGCGTGCACGCGTGTCGACGTAGTGAATTTCGAACACTTAGTCTAAACTGTTCATTATTTCTTTAAAAAGCGTCCCCCTAAATAACAGCATCGTAAATGCGTTAGGGAAGAACTGATGGCTTGAAGTTTCCATGGTTACACGGGGATGTGTAAACTCTTTCGCCGGTTTGACTGATCAAAGGTTGAGGAGCGCTATCAGGTTTTAGGGCTGACTGAGAGAAGAGAGAGGAAGAGGCAGGGAGGAGAGGAGGGGGAATAGGAGAGGTAAAGGAAGGAGAGGGAGGAGGTGAGAGGGGAAAAGGTAAAAGAAGGAGAGGTGGGAGATAACTGGAGAAGAGGAAATGGAAGGATAGGGAGGAGGTGAAAGGAAAGCCGTTGGAGGAAAGGGAGGTAGGAGCTAAAAGAAGAGAAGGGGACGTAAGGAAAGGGAGGAGATGGGTGGAGAAGAGGGGATGGAAGGAGAGGGAGGAGATGGGAGAAGAAGTAGAAGAAGCGGAGGTAGAAGGTGAGAGGAGATGAGTTGGAAGGAGAGGAGCAGAGGTTAAGTAAGGGGACGTAGGAGATAAGATGAGAAGAGGGGACGGAAGGGGAGGCAGGAGATGCGAGAAAGGTGGTGGAAGACACTGGACATGGAAGGGGAGAGAAGGCAGATAGAAAAAATGAATAAAGGAATGTGACGATAAAGAGAGAGGGAGAGATAACAAAAGCAAAATGGTGAGATTAAGCACGGGAGGGAGAGAATGGAAAAAGAGGAAATGCAAAGACTGTAAAGAGAGCACCATCAAGGTAACAGAAGGGAAGCGAAGGGGTAAATTCTGAAGTGCAAATAAAACAACAGCAGCAGCAAATATTGTTGCTTTGTATTAGATTTCTGTGGAAGCGCAGTGGCAAATGAGAGCAGTTTCAACGAAGTCAATGTATATTAGAGAACAGCTAATCAGTTAATGAAGTAAAATTCGTTTGCAGCTAGTAGATCTAAACGTGAATGTAATAAGCCATCCAAGTCGTAATTACACCACTGGACGTCACTGTATCGGCAGCTGACGTTCAGGTTGTGCTTCTGCAACGTGTGAATAATCGAATTGCAACACGGTCGGGAAATGGTTGAGTGCACATTTATCGGTAAGTGATTTAAGTTCTATGTATTGTATTTCTGTTAGACATACTCGTTTGCGTGCGGTGGGTTTCTGTTTTAGGAGAAACTTCATAATGTTTGGCTGTCAGTATATAATAAAATATAGAATGTAACCCGTTGGAAACGGGCTATATTCGTGCTTGGATGCGCTAGGCTATTGGTGAAAGAGGATGTTTATTTTTTATTATTGGTACGTGTCACTCCTCTCTTACTTATAGATGCCATAGTAAGTGAAACGCGAAGATAATTTCCCGTAGACTTCTCACATATGTGCCTTTGGCATGGTTTTCCTTTACGTAGAATATTGTTTTCCGTTCTTGCTAGTTTTGCAATATTATTTTGTAACTAATTTCTTAGCTTGAGGATCATTGCATTTGGTTTTAAAATAATTTTTTTTGTTTTGTTTATTAGTTATTTTACAACCATCGATAACCATATATGATTATATATCTTGTATAGAATAAATGCCAGTAAATCAGAAAATCTAAAAGCAAAATGCAATAGCCCAAGAGTATGCCTACCGGAATGGAAAGACAGCAACAAACGTGTTCCTGGCATTCTCCGCTCGAAATGCTTCGTTTAACTTCATATTACTGTCGTAAAAATCCAGGATTATGTGGTCCAGATTGTGAATGTACGACCCTGAGTCTACGTAGTTCTTAAAACGTTGCATAAAAGGAGAAATAAATCCCCTTTTACGAGTCGGTAAGTGGGCCATCAGGCTATTCCGTCAGGGGCAATTTTGAGAACGATTACCTTGTTCTCTTCTCGGCGATGTTGCATCCCTGTAGAAACCCGACGGGAGGAACAGTCGAGTGCTTTCTGTGTGTGTGTGTGTGTGTGTGTGTGTGTGTGTGTGTGTGTGTATATGTGTATATGTGTATGTGTATGTGTGTGTATGTGTATGTGTATGTGTATGTGTATGTGTATGTGTATGTGTATGTGTATGTGTATGTATGTATGTATGTATGTATGTATGTATGTATGTATGTATGTATGTATGTATGTATGTATGTATGTATGTATGTATGTATGTATGTATGTATGTGTGTGTGTGTGTGTGTGTGTTTGTGTTTATGTGTGAGTTAGTGAGATGAGAGAGTGTATGAGTTAGTGAGTGAGTGAGTGAGAGACAGTACATATATATATATGCATGTGTATTGATATGAATGAGATTTCTCTCTCTGCACATTTACCAACGGTAAACACACACACTTCCTGTACAAAACTTGTTAGAAGATGACTCAAAGACGATTGTGCGAAGGAGGGAGCCGGAGAGAGAAGAGAATAAAAATTTCCGTCGGGAAAGGCCAAGGCGGTGTCCCTGGTCGCGGAAAGTTAGATTGCACAGAAGGGAGGGACAGCCATTGTGCCCGTCTCCGTGCCCGGGCCTCGTTTTCTTTGCTCTGCCTGTGGGGGCAGTGGGGGAGGGGGACTTTATGATTTTGAGCTCGGATTAGTTCCCTTCTCGATTGCTTTTGTTTGGGGGTATTTTCTTCAG
>NC_061846.1:20648625-20652183 GCF_019202785.1 Penaeus chinensis | reverse complement strand
CATTTATTCTGTTCCCCATCATCTGTCTGTATATTTAACGCATTCTAGATAACCAAGATCGAGTACCTCGTCTACGACTCTACTACACCCAACCCTCCCTTCATCTCCTTTCCCCTTCCTCCTCATTCCTTCTTCCCATTCCGACTCCTTTCCCTTCTTATCTCCTTCCCGCTCTTCCTCTTTACCCTCCCTCCTTTTCTCTGACTCTCCCTCCTTTACTTTTTCCTCATCTTCCTTCAAACCTTCTCTTCCTCTCTCCCCTTTTCCTTCTCTCGTCCTTCACTCCCCCTCCTCCCCTTTTCCCCCTTCCTTCCTTCTCTCCCCATCCTCCCTCCATCCTCCACTCTCCCCCTGATCCTCTGTTCGCCTGAAGCTGAGGGGGATTTATCGGCATGGAATAATTCACACCGGCATTATGTCCTACTGTGATTTATAGCCCGCGTCGATGGCAGCTTCCGTTGTACCGTCGCTGTGATGCTTGTTCGCGTGTTCCGGTCTGGCGGCGGCGTCAGAGGAGAACCGTCGTGGGAAAGATACACAGCAGTTAGCGCGAAATTACACCAGGTTTCGGATTCCGTCGGGTGGATAAGATGGTTTAGGTTTTTTTTTTTCTCATGTCGGAAGATGTAGATGTGTGATGATTACGTGATTTTGTAGAGTGCATCGGGGGGGATTCTGATTGTTCGTAGAGCGTTAAAGTGGTGACGATGGTGAGGCTTTACATTTGGTGTAGTGATGCGTTGGCCCTGTAGCCTTGCACGAGTGATGATAGCAGCCCGCGCGCCACCGAGTGATGAAGGCGTTGCTAAAGATAGGCCGTTGCTGTTCAAAACTTTTATATATTTCTAGTTAGCGCAACGTGTCGGCAACAAGGTACATGCCAGTTATTGTTGCTGTTATTGACATTTCCATCTCCCGACAGGAGCATTAACAGATTGGTGCCGAGGAGAAGAAGAAAGAAAAAATTGTTGGCGGAGGCTTAAAGTTCAAAAGAAGAAGAGGAGCAGAAAAGGTCGGGAGGTCACGGCTCTTTCAGGAGTGAGGGCGTGCCTTTATTGACAGGGAGGAATGTGGGCGTTTTAGACTGGCGCGGGCGGCTTGGTTAAAAGAGGAGTAGAGGGAAAAGATTTGGTTAGTGTGGTTAGTGCGGCCTTTGGTTAGTCCGCGTGGTTCAGGCTCTCAGGCTCGTCCGTAGGTTAGTACCAATAAGTAATTCGGGCTTTGATCAGCGTGAATGATTCCGGATTTTGTTTAGAATGAAAAACAACGGACTTTGACAAGTGTGAGTGAGTGGCTAGCTTTATTTAGTTTTTATATTTTTTTCTACTCTTAATCCAACCACCACGGATTTATGTTCTGTCCCCTGTAGTTTTTTTGTGAATATTGTTACATACAGATGGCTCCACATGTGCGCAGCCAGCAAGGAGTCTATCAGTAGGCCCTACTGACCGATCCTGATTTCCCCATTCCTTGAATTGGTAGGAAAATGTGTTTTTCTTTTTAATATAATTGATATCGATATTGTTATTCTTGTTATTGATGTTATGATTATTAAATTGTTAATAAAATATTTGTAACATTTAAGACAATGAAATTATACAAAAGACCCTTTCTAGAATTCAAGGAAAAGGGAAAACAGTTGAGATAGGTAGGACTAATAACTGACTCATTGGTGATTCCGCACTTGTAGAGTCATCTATGTATAAATACAATAAATACACTTATATTACAGTGGGCATGGCATGTACTTTTGCCATCCGTGTCGATTGGGTTAAGTAATGTAGATGATTCGCGCTCGGGTCCAATTTGAAAACTTTTGAAAAGGCTTCTGTTTTCATTCAGTTTTTTTAGCGGGTATTTTTTTTCTTAATCTGCGCATCTGTCCATCACTTGTCAATCTTTCTTTTCGCCCTTCTACTCTTCATTCAATATCTCTATTTACCCATTAGTATCTCCTTTCATGTGTCTGACCATTTTTTATACAGGGAACTATCTATCCACCGTATTATATATCTATCTATTCATCCACGTCATCATCTCTGTATTGATCCTATTAGCTAGATTCGGTTAGTTTTGGTAAGTCTGTGTGTCTTCCTATCTATTTATATATATGTATATTTGTTCGTCTATGTAGAATGAATAATTTAGGGTCAGTATGTCTGTTTATTTGTCTCTACTTCGTCTGATATGTTCTGTATGTTTTATATACAGCAAGTGCTCTGCATCTATCTATCTAAATATATGTATGTTAAGGCAGTTATCTTTATATGTCTTTTCCCTTCCCATCTATCTGCCTATGTATCAGCTCGGCCAAATTCTCTACATATTTGCGCGTGCTGGTGTTCAGCCATTGGAAAGTGTACAGGCTACCTCCCAAACGATGCCATAAAGTTTGAATAAACATTTTAACGAGTATATCCGTCTCTGCGATCGGGATTGGAACCAAGTTTCGTTGCTGTGCTTCTGTAAACATGTGTGTATATGTTTGTGCGTGTGTAAATATATATATATATATATATATATATGTATATATATGTGTGTCTGTGTGTGTTTATGTATGTACATATATACACACAGCTATATTTGCTCTTACACTCTCTTCTCTTCTCTCATTCAGAGAGAATGTTCCATATTTTAAAGTACAAAATACAAGCTTGATCATGAGGAACGTGCATTTTTATTTTTCATTTATATTTTGTTGCGGACGTCCATTTGGCCAAAGGTTATACTGACAGCACGAAATATCGGACTGCCCTTTTTGCCGAGTGTGTTACCAAGCCGGTCGTGACATGACAGTGAGGCGAAATGGTGACCGCGATGGTGATGATACTTAGGGTAGTGATCGAAGAAAAACTGGTGGTGTTGGCAGTGAAAATAGTGTTGATAGTGATGGTGATAATGATAGTGATATGATGATAAGTAATGGTGGGAACAGTTACGATGTTGGTTACGATGGCAATGACTGTGTTAATTGCTGACCGGCTTATCGTTATAATGTTTGGTGGTGGTATGGTTATGGTAATGGGAAAATATAAATGACAGTGATGTTAATGATATTCATATTATTTATTATGGTCTTCGTTATCATTATTATCATTATTTTTCTAACGATTATTAGTAATAACGGCAACAATAATTTATAGTCGATTTCTCTTCCAAAAGTTCTCTTGTCACTGTCATTCTTTGCAAACCCCGCCTCCCTCTATTATTAGCGTGTGTTTCTTTTCTCCGTTTTAATTACCTCCACATTGAAGAAGTGACCACGAATATTCTCGCCCGGAAAGGAGGGAAGGGGAAGGGGGAAAGAGGAGGGGGAGGGGGGGGCGCAGGGGAACGGGGGGGGGAGGAGTAACGTATTGATCAAGGGAGGTACAACGGGCCGACACCCCCCCCCCCCCTCCTGCTCCTCCCCGACATATGTACACACCTTCACTCTCACACACATACACAAACATACATACATACACATCCCCATCCCCATCCCCTTCCCCTTCCCTTTCCTCTTCCCCCTCCCCTTCCCTCCCCCCCCACAATTCCTCGTAGATTGGTGGTATTTGT
>NC_061846.1:20641125-20643625 GCF_019202785.1 Penaeus chinensis | reverse complement strand
TTTGGTTTTGTACATGATTTATCTATCTATTTGTTTATTTATTTATTTATTTATTTATTTATTTTTCTGTTTATTTATTTATTTATCTTTCTGTTTATTTATTTATTTATTTTTCTGTTTATTTTTGTATTATTATTATGATTATGGTGATGATGGTGATTATTACTATTTGTGTGTGTGTGTGTGTGTGTGTGTGTGTGTGTGTGTGTGTGTGTGTGTGTGTGTGTTGTGAGTGTGAGTGTGAGTGTGAGTGTGAGTGTGTGTGTGTGTGTGTGTGTGTGTATGTGTGTGTGTGTGCGTGTGCGTGTGCGTGTGCGTGTGCGTGTGCGTGTGCGTGTGCGTGTGCGTGTGCGTGTGCGTGTGCGTGTGTGCGTGTGCGTGTGCGTGTGCGTGTGTGCGTGTGCGTGTGCTTGCTTGTGTGCCAACTTCATAGCCCACGTTCACGGCCTCGCGCACGGTTTTCTCGTTTCCCTCGCCCGCCCGCTCTCTACGGAGGCCTCCCCTGCCTGGCCCCGAATGCCTTCTTCATTGCATGCCGTTCCTCTCCTCCCTTTCATGCATGAACTGCCTGACATCCGAAATTAGAGAGACTTCGGATGATGAAGCGGCTTCGGTCGTTTATTAGGATGTTTTAGAGGGCCGGTCGGTCGGTCGGTTAGGGGGAAGGGGGGAAGGAGGGAGGAGGTCGGTCAGTCTCAGGGGAGTTGGTGGACATTTGGGGCGGCGGCGGAGGATATCGGGGGAGGGGGGAGGGGGATATGGGGTGTTGAAATGGGGAATCGAGGAATGGATCTCTTTCTGTCAGTCTGTATATCTGTCTGTTTTCTCTCCTGCCCTCTCATGCCTCCCCCCTCCGTCTCGAGTCTCGCCCTCTCCCCTCCCTCTTTCTTTTTCTTCTCTTGCTCCCATTCTTGCTTCTCTTCTTTACTCCCTCTCCTTGTCGCTCTTTTCCCTCTCATCTCCTCCACATCCCTCCTCTTCTCTCCCCTCTCCTCCCCTCCTTTCTCTCTCCTCCTATTCCGTCTCCTCCCCTTGCCTCCCCTTCCCTCTCCCCTTGCCTCCCCTTCCCTCTCCTCTCTTCCTCTTCCCTCTCCTCTCCTCCGTTTCCCTCCCCTCCCCTCCGCTTCTCTCCGCTCCCCTCCCCTCCCCTCCCCTCCCCTCCCCTCCCCTCCCCTCCCCTCGTCCCCCTCCCCGTGCCCCATTTCCTCCATTCTTAATGCAGACATCAACGGGCCAACCTGCATTTAGCGTCCGGTCATCAGCGGCGCCTCGACGTTTGGCGATTCTCCTTGGCCATGGCATGACGAGGCCGGGCCGGCGGACGCACTTTGGAAGACCAGGAGCTTTTTCGTACTTTTCTTTCTTCCTATTTTTATTTTACTTTTTTTACGTTTGTTTCGGAGAGAGTGGGAGGAAGGAGTGGGGAAGAGGGGACGGGGTTGCGGAGATTGCAGAGGGGATGGGGGAGGAGGGAGGGAGGAGGACGTAGGGGTAGAGGAGAAGGGGAGGGAAAGGGAATGAGAAGGGAGGGAGGATGGATAAGATTAGAAAGAGAGAAGTAGGATAGGAGGGATTGAAGGGGTCTGGAAGAAAAGTGGGGAAGTTGGAGGAGAGGGGAGGTGAGTTGAGGGAAAAAGGGGTGGGATGAGGGAAGAAGGGTATTGGAAAGGAGAAGAGAAGAGGTGATGTGGGGGGATAGAAGGACGGAGGATCGAGGGGAAAGGAGAGAGAAAAGACAAGAAGGAGGGTAGGGAGATATGGTGAAGGAAAGAAGAGAGATAAAGGGAGAAAGAGAGTGAAGAAGTTGGGGAGGGGGAGGGGAGGGAAGGGAAGGGGTATTTCGATGAGGGGAGATGGGGGGGAGGGTCATGCGGTCAATCAGACATGCAATTTGTAGCACAGACATTACTGACAAGATGGGATGCACTCTTTCTTTTCTTTTCTTTCATTTTTTTTTTGTTTGTTTGTTTGTGTGTGTTGGGGGGGGGGGGGGGGCAGCAGATGCGTTTTAAAGATGATTTGTTCATCCCTCTCCCTGTTTCTTTATGCATGCTCGTCTTTTTCACGTCTAGTTTACTCAGTGAAAAATGTATTCTATAGTTTCTGGTGGGTCTGATTGTAATGTAAACATATATATTCTATTTTCGTGTGATGTAAACTTCATTTCAATCTTTATTTGTAATCTATTTACATTTCGTGATGGGCCAATTTCTGGTGCATATTATCGACACCGAATAAGCAAGTGATTTCCTTAATTGATTCGTAACTTGCTGAAATCGCAAAGGAAAATCGCGGAAATGTCTACCAAGACGTTACAGACTGAGTTCCTCCTCATTTGGATGAGGAAAATTCCCCTCTTCTTCCTTCCTCCGTCTCTCTCTCTCCCATGTATTCACGGCCTTTCCCTCTCTTCCCTCCTTCCAACTTCTTCTCCCCTACCCTCCTTCCTTCCATTCGCCCAACTTTTTACCATCATCTTTCATTTCTCCTTTGCGCCTTT
>NC_061846.1:20633625-20636125 GCF_019202785.1 Penaeus chinensis | reverse complement strand
ACCTAATCATATCATTACCAAGCTGATTACGGTGTCATTCCGGCCGTGGACTGAGTGGAGTACGTTGATTGATTAATGCTCTATGATCATTTTGATTTTTGGTAATGCGCCTCATTGTGCGGCCGGGCACTTATGTAATATTTGCCGACCTATTTGTCTCATAATGATTTTCAATGTTATGGTATTTGTTTTATATTGCTGCTCTACCACATATAACACCACTATTAACCAGACGGACCAATTTTCACGTCAATACACTACATGACTATACACTTTTTTCTTTGGCACCACACTATACCCTGCACATCATAACGCAATATCCTCTTCGCCACCACAGTTATATCCCACACGTCATTACACAATTTCCTCTCTGTCGCCGCCCAGTCTCACACACATCATAACACAATATCCTCCTTGCCAGCACGCCATATGTGGATCACTACACCATTTCTTCTTCGCCGCGACACCATATCCCACACAGCACTGCACAATATCCTTTCCGCCACTGCACTGTACTCCAAACGTTACTACACCATGTTTCCCAAACTATATCATACTATATTCTCTCCGTCAACACACACGTCACAGCATCACAGCAATGCCTGCCACACGTCACACACACAAGCATGTTCCGCGCATAGCACTATGATACGCCGACATAATGGCTGCGGCTCGAGTGAAGGCGAGCGTGCGGTGGATAAGGGTCATCTACCGCTGTATTGACAAGCCGTGATGGGCCTTACGACACTCTGACATGACATCTCGCATGACCGCATTTCTCTTGATTGAACAGCACACTCGCCTCGGGAGGATCAGGCGCCCGGATATTTTTTCTCTTTCTCTCTATCTCATTTTCCCTTCAAGTCGAGATTTAAATGCCATGTTTCTGTGCCTCTCTCTCATTCTCTTTTTCTTTATTATGTTATTTTCTTCGTTGGCCTTTCATTCCCTCCCATCTTAGAGCGGTTTAGTCTGTCTTTATTTCCCTTTGGTTAATTAGCCTTCGTTCACAGTAATGGATTGCGGTGTGTGTGTGTGTGTGTTTGTGTGTGTGTGTGTGAGTGAGTGAGTGAGTGAGTGAGTGAGTGAGTGAGTGAGTGAGTGAGTGAGTGAGTGATCGATCACGCGCGCGCGCGTGTATGTGTGTGTGTGTGTGTGTGTGTGTGTGTGTGTGTGTGTGTGTGTGTGTGTGTGTGTGTGTGTGTGTGTGTGTGTGTGTGTGTGTGTGTGTGTGTGTGCATGCATGTATGCGTGCATGTTTGCTTGCATGCATGTGTCTGTGCGTACGTGTGTATGTACGAAAGCTCGCGCGTGTTTGTGTGACGTCCGGTGTGCAACAATGATGCATAAATTTCCTTTATTTACAGGATTTCTGTCGCGTTTATCATACGCCTGACATGCGATCTCTCTCCATGACGTGATCGTCCGCGCCCCGGCCAACCGCCCCTGGTTCTTCTATCTTGGCCTAAATAACCTATAACATTTTTGCATACTTTCTCTTCTCCTTTTCCTGCCCTTTCGTAGGCGTTTATTTCTATTGTTATTCACTGTGCCTGAGGGTCTCCTATATGTTATGCAATTCCTTTTTCCTTCTAATTACGTAGTTTTTACCTACGGTTGACATAGAGGAATATTATACATACGTACACTCACTCACTCGCTCACTTACTCACTCACTCACTCACTCACTCACTCACTCACTCACTCACTCACTCACTCACTCACTTACACATACACACACACACACACACACACACACACACACACACACACACACACACACACACACACATTGTATATATGCTGAAAAAATACCATATAGCGAGTGATTAAGCCGTCGATAGATCGGTAACCACAACACAAATGCTGTAGCAAGTCCCTATTGACCTCTTGTTCCTCTATTCATTAATTATGAATCGGTTCTTGAGTGTCTGCTGGTATACAATTACCCCCCCCCCCCTTCCCCCACATCTCTCTCTCTCTCTCTCTCTCTCTCTCTCTCTCTCTATATATATATATATATATATATATATATATATATATATATATACATATATATATATATATATATATATATATACATATATATATATATATATATATATATATATATATCTGTCTCTCTGTTCCTCTTTCTTTCACTCACTCTTGCGTGTGTGTGTGTGTGTGTGTGTGTGTGTGTGTGTGTGTGTGTGTGTGTGTGTGTGTGTCTATTGTATATTAATATATTTATATATCTTTACATCTGGTGGTTATGTATGAATGTTTCTTTTTTCATCTCATCTCCGACGCTACCTGTCGTTCATACTTCTCCGCAGCATCGCCTGTGTCCTCTCTTCTGCGCCGCCTCCAGCCTCCAGCCACCCCCTCCTCTTGTCCAAACACTCGTCTGGACGAGATCACAAGAGTAAGCAGTGATATTGCCCTGCCCCTTTTCCCTACCTAAACCCCTCCCTTTCCTCTCCCTCGCACACCCACCCTCGTTCTCCCCTCTTCCACG
>NC_061846.1:20626125-20628625 GCF_019202785.1 Penaeus chinensis | reverse complement strand
TTTTTCCTCCTCCTCCTATTCCTCTCCCTCCTCCCCCTCCTCGTCAGCTCCCAATTATTGAGGTCTGACACATGACCGCGAGCTTGACTTAGGAGGAATCCCTAATTAGGAAGCAAGGAGGAGCAGCAGCGTCTTAAGCAGCCGTCGTCACGTAGCGCAAACGCTGAGGCTGAAGCACGCCCGTACGCAGGTTCTCTGGCCCGCCCATGCTTCTCCTAGTCTGCCCATCCTGTTACTTTTACGTTCCTAGCCCGCCCAACACTCCACCCCCGCCTATCCCTTTCCCAGCCTTCTCACATCGTTACCCTGTTTAAAAAACCTCCTGTCCCTCTCTCGGCCCGTCCATCCTTCTAGCCCACGCATCCTTCTCCCTCACTGCCCATCCCTCTCCCATCCCTCTGCCAACCCACCCATCCCCTCCCATCCTTCTGCTAGCCAGTCCCTCTCTCCGCCAATACATCCTTCATGTAGCCCTCCTATCCCTATCTCAACCCGTCGATCCTTCTCGCAGTCCGCCCATCCCGTTCCCAATCCGCCCACTCTTGATCGAGGATTTGATTCATTTATCTCCTGTCTCTTCCCTGTTCCTCGTACCCTATGCCTGGCCTCTCTCTCTCTCTCTCTCTCTCTCTCTCTCTCTCTCTCTCTCTCTCTCTCTCTCTCCTCTCTCTCTCTCTCTCTCTCTCTCTCTCTCTCTCTCTCTCTCTCTCTCTCACACACACACACACACACACACACACACACACACACACACACACACACACACACACACACACACTCACTTCCTTCCCCTCCCCTCCCCTCCCCCTCCCTTTCCCTCCCTCTCTTCCTTCCTTCTTCTCTATCTATCTATCTATCTATCTATCTATCTATCTATCTCTCTATCTCTCTCTCTCTCTCTCTCTCTCTCTCTCTCTCTCTCTCTCTCTCTCTCTCTCTCTCTCTCTCTCTCTCTCTCTCTCTCTCTCTCTCTCTCTCTCTCACACACACTCCCTTCCCCTCACCTCCCCCTCCCTTTCCCTTCCTCTCTTCCTTCCTTCCTCTCTATCTCTCTATCTCTATCTCAGTCTGACTCTCTCGCTCTGTCTGGTTATGCTTATTCACATTTTCCTTTGGTGTGTCTTCTCATTTTATCTCCTCATTTCGTCAGCTCGTTCTAGATTTTTTTTTTTTTTTTTTTTTTTGCTTCCTTTTCCATTTTGGATTTTTTTTCCTCCATCTTATTCACATTTTCGTTGCATTTCCTAGTATTGGTTTCATCGTGCAATATTAGTTTGAAATTTCTTACTCAATCTCTTTTTGTCTTCTGTCCTTTTCTTTTCTTTTTCTTCCCATTTTTCTCTTCGGTCTTTTCCGTCATCTTTCGTCATCTTCATCATCATCATCGTCGTCATCATCATCATCATCATCATCATCATCATCATCATCATCATCATCATCATCATCATCATCATCATCATCATCATCATCATCATCATCATCATCATTATCATTATCATTATCATCATCACCATCATCATCACCGTCATCATCACCGTCATCATCCTCGTCACTGTCATCATCACCATCATTACCGTCGTCATCATCACCGTCATCATCACCGTCATCATTATCACCGTCATCATTTTCATCACCATCATCTTCATCACCGTCATCGTCGTCATCACCGCCATCTTCTTCAGTCGTCGTTGATCTTCCATGTTTTCTACTCTTCCATATCTTCTACTATTACTCCTGTTCTCTTCTTCCTCTTCCTTTGTGCATTGTCCACTTCATCTCCGTGTGACCAGCCGTGTTCTCTCCTTCTGGCGGCTTTATCCCTGTTCCCTTCCTCTCCGCCTCATTTTCTTCCTCCGCCTTTTATTCTGGCCACGTCTTCTCCCTTCCCCGGAGAAGCCTCCCCTCGTGGATTCCTCCTCCGTCCCATTCCTAAGGAGGAGAGATTAAAAGTGAAATGTAAACAAAGAAAGAGAGAGGAGAGGAAGGCAAAAATGAAAGAGAGGGGGAAAAGGAGGAGGGTGAGAGAGAGAGAGAGAGGAAGGGAAGAAGGGAGGGAAGGAATAGAGGATGGGGGACGGTGAGGGAGCATGGGAGGGGAATAGAGAGAGAAAGAGACAGATAGGTAAAATAGCGTTGTGTGAAAGGGTAACATAATTAGGGAATGCTAATAAAAACATTGAGAGAAATGCATCTTAGCCGGGGGAAAAAACTGGATGAGGCAGAGACACAAAGGCAAGACGAAAGAGAGGGAGAGAACTGAGGAAGAAAAGAATAATAATGCCGAAAAAAGAATAAAGAAGGATCGGCCGGAAGATAATTATCTCCACAAGAGGATTACCAAGTTTTCGTTGGCAAGACTAATTAAGAAAGTTTTGCTCGTGGGCTATGATAGCTGAGGCATTGTGTGCCTCCCTCGGGCCTTCAACCTCCTTCCAATATTGCCTTGGGGAGTTTGCATTCGTAACTTCGTCTTCTTCTTTTTCCCTTTTCCTCTTCCCTT
>NC_061846.1:20585719-20590719 GCF_019202785.1 Penaeus chinensis | reverse complement strand
TACCTCAATGTTTTTTTTGTTTTTGTTTTTTTTGTTTTTTATGATGAGATTCTGAGTGATGTAATTAACTCCTTTTCCATCTCGACCGGAAGTTTAATTAAACCGTTTGATCTGTTTGCTCTTGATTACATCTGTAACGTGAAGACTATGATAATGAGATAATTTAGAAAAGAAGTTGTGGAAATAGAGTAGAAAAGAACGCGTAAAAATGATATTCACCCCCTCCCCTCTGTTCCCGCAGGTGGCAGTGATGTGTCGCAGGTGACGCCTGAGAGCCGAGAGAGGGACGACCAGCAGCGCTGTCTGTCGGCTTAGGGGAACGACCTCCGCTCTGCCCGGACGGAACGACTCCACGACCTCCCCAAGTGTCCGGAAGGAGGTCCCCGCGAGAGTGAGCGGCGCGACGCGGCCGTAGCGGACCTCCGCCTTCCCCTTCCTCCTCCTCTTCCTCTTCCATATCCTCCGCCTCCTCCTGCAGCAGGATGGTGTTCATCAAGACGATGCTGGTGCGGCGGCGCGGCGTGCTGCTCAAGCTGGTGGTGGCGCTGCCGGCCCTGTGGCTGCTGGTGAGCCTGGCCACGCTCTCCGAGAAGGCGGACAAGGGCGACGCCATGGACCTCCCGCCCGCCGTGCACGTGCGCCACGAACAGAACAAGATCATCCGCAACGACCCCGTCAAGGAGCCGCCTCCGCCGCCGCCGCCCGTGCACCCGCGGGCGCCCGCCGTCGTCGAGAAGCAGCCGCCGCCGCCGGAGGTCAAGACGCACACCAAGACGGAGGAGCCGCATGAGGTCAGAATGAGCGTGCGTTTCGTTCTCTCTCTCTCTCTCTCTCTCTCTCTCTCTCTCTCTCTCTCTCTCTCTCTCTCTCTCTCTCTCTCTCTCTCTCTCTCTCTCTCTCTCTCCTCTCCCTCTCCCTCTCCCTCTCCCTCTCCCTCCCTCTCCTCCCCCTCCCCTCCCCCTCTCCCTCCCCCTCCCCCTCCCCCTCCCTCCCTCCCTCCCTCCCTCCCTCCCTTGTTGTTCCCGTCCAATGTTACTGCTTGGTCTGCCTCTCCCTTTTCATCTCCTTCCTGTATTCTTTATCCCTATGTTAAGAGCGTCCATCCAAAAAATGAGTAGAAAGGAAGTTCGTTGTTCAAAGCCTGGCTTTACAGAGCAAGGCAGATCACGTGCTCCTGGCAGCGGTCACTGGCTCCTTCCTGGACCTGTGATGTATGCAGACCCTCCTTTTAAGCCTGTTATTACTTCTTAGAAGTTTTGCAAGTCCTTTGAATTTTAAGAGAAGCAAATAAAATGAAAATTTTATCATTATGATCTCATTTTTTCGTCGTCTCCTCCTCTCGAGCGAGCTCAAAAGGACCAGGAAGTCCTTCTTGACTAAGCCCATTTTCCCCTCTCCTTCTCCCGAGCAGGTGCACCCCCAGCAAGGCGTCCTCCTGCCTCCCCAGGAGCCCAACGGCCCCGGAGAAATGGGCAAGCCCGTGGTGCTCCCGAAGGACCTCGATCCTGAGACCAAAAAGAAGGTGGACGAAGGATGGAAAAACAACGCCTTCAACCAGTACGTCTCGGACATGATCTCCGTCCACCGATCCTTGCCCGACCCGCGCGACGAATGGTGAGTACGAGAGTAGCGATCAACTAGAGTAGCGATAAACTAGAGTAGCGATCAACTAGAGTAGCGATAAACTAGAGTAGCGATAAACTAGAGTAGCGATAAACTAGAGTAGCGATAAACTAGAGTAGCGATAAACTAGAGTAGCGATAAACTAGAGTAGCAATAAACTAGAGTAGCGATCAACTAGAGTAGCGATCAACTAGAGTAGCGATAAACTAGAGTAGCGATAAACTAGAGTAGCGATAAACTAGAGTAGCGATAAACTAGAGTAGCGATCAACTAGAGTAGCGATCAACTAGAGTAGCGATAAACTAGAGTAGCGATCACTAGAGTAGCGATAACTGAGTTCAACTAGAGTAGCGATCAACTAGAGTAGCGATAAACTAGAGTAGCGATCAACTAGAGTAGCGATAAACTAGAGTAGCGATCAACTAGAGTAGCGATAAACTAGAGTAGCGATAAACTAGAGTAGCGATCAACTAGAGTAGCGATAAACTAGAGTAGCGATCAACTAGAGTAGCGATCAACTAGAGTAGCGATCAACTAGAGTAGCGATCAACTAGAGTAGCGATAAACTAGAGTAGCGATCAACTAGAGTAGCGATCAACTAGAGTAGCGATAAACTAGAGTAGCGATCAACTAGAGTAGCGATCAACTAGAGGAGCGATCAACTAGAGTAGCGATCAACTAGAGTAGCGATCAACTAGAGGAGCGATCAACTAGAGTAGCGATAAACTAGAGTAGCGATAAACTAAAGTAGCGATAAACTAGAGGAGCGATCAACTAGAGTAGCGATCAACTAGAGTAGCGATAAACTAGAGGAGCGATCAACTAGAGTAGCGATAAACACGATAAGTGAAGAAGAAAAAAAAAAAAAAACGGATAAATTGACGGAAAGTTAGATGAATTAACGAATAGATAAATAGCTGGGAATTGGACAGATTCCGCAAGATTCATGCGAAGTGTGTTGCAAAGAGCGTTCATTCTGTGATTTATGATTATGAAAAGAGTTTTTTGAAATTACGAGTATACAGTTAGTATTTATTATTAGTGGAAAAGCTGTGTCTGAGAACGTGACACTCACTCATTATTAATTTTCTGATATTCGTTCTGTAATCAGTTTGTGTCAAGAGGGAATTCACGAGTTGATGTTGTGCGCTCATGAATTAACAAGGGTATTAGGAGCGTGTTCTAAGTATCCTTAATGACACATAGGCATGAAAAAATGACTAATTTGCCCCACTTTTGAGAGAGATTTTTGGAGGACGTCTTGTGGGAAAGGACGCTTGAAGCTCCACTGAGGATTTTTGTTTCTCTAGAGCTTAGGTATATTGAAGTGTGGTATTGCTCTCCGTAGGTTTTCTGAGCCTGGTGCAAAATACAAATTTGACTATTTATTGATTTGTGTGTTCAGTATCTTATTTATTTACGTATTTATTATTATTATTATTATTATTATTATTATTATTATTATTATTATTACTTGTTATTCGTTGTGACCGCGTAATTTCTTTCCCTTAGTAAATATCATGTTTTTTCTTCCTTCCTATTTTAAGAGTTGTTTTAAAGTATCCATCAGTACGATAGCTCTTCCAAAGTTTGGCCTCATATAGATTTAACCGCTAGTGGCACTTATGTGACATGTGGCTTATGAAAAAGGGATAAAAGAAAGGATACGATGTGGAAAAATAGAGCAGCGTGTAGTTAAAAGAAATATATAATGAAAAGGAAATGCCAATAAAAAAAAAAAAGGAAATATGCACATACCGAAGCACATTCACACACGCAAACATAGATATATACAAACAATGGCACAACCACAGCAACGTGCATTTCTAGATAAAAAGGAAACTGTCGAAATATGAGCGGAATAAGACCGCAACGTTTCGAACTCGTCAGCAGTTCCCCCTCTGACGTAGTGACAACCGAAATGGTGTAACTATGTCTGATAAGGAGATCTTGACCATTTATTTGTAGCACACGCAGACACACACACACACACGCACACACGCACACACGCACACACGCACACACACGCACACACACGCACACACACACACACACACACACACACACACACACACACACACACACACACACACACACACACACACACACACACACACACACACATACACACACACACACATACACACACACACACACACACACACACGCACGCACGCACACACACACACACACAGTGAGGTGAGTCAGAGAGAGAGAGAGAGAGAGAGAGAGAGAGAGAGAGAGAGAGAGAGAGAGAGAGAGAGAGAGAGAGAGAGAGCGAGAGGAATTAGAGAGAGAGAGAGAGAGAGAGAGAGAGAGAGAGAGAGAGAGAGAGAGAGAGAGAGAGAGAGAGAGAGAGAGAGAGAGGGAGGGAGGGAGAGGGGGGGGGGGCAGACAGACTAATGTGAATCGTGTGTGTCAAGGAGGAGACAGTTTCATGTCGTGTTGTCCGGTTTCGATTTGTAGTTATTGGGACGGGAACGGCTAATCGATACGTAGCATTGCTGATCGATGTTGGAGTACTATCTTTTTCAAGCAATTCTTGGTGTAAAAGATTGGTTATCGCGCTGTGTGTGATATGTTATCTGTTAGGTTTGACTTTATGTCTTGAGTACGTATGAGTGAGTGGGTGAGTGAGTGGGTGAGTGAGTGAGTGGGTGAGTGAGTGAGAGAGTGAGAGAGTGAGAGAGTGAGAGTGAGAGTGAGAGTGAGAGTGAGAGTGAGAGTGAGAGTGAGAGTGAGAGAGAGAGAGAGAGAGAGAGAGAGAGAGAGAGAGAGAGAGAGAGAGAGAGAGAGAGAGAGAGAGAGAGAGAGAGAGAGAGAGAGAGAGGTGAGTGAGGTGAGTGAGGTGAGTAAGTGGGTAATGAGTAGTGTGTACATGTGCATGCGTGTGTGTTTGGATGACGTCATCCTACGTATTCAAATTTTTTATGTACGCTATGAACGTGTACGTGTGCGTGTGTTCCTTGATATTGGCAGACGTAGCAGACTCTGAATAAGAGCAGCTAGTTAAAATGATAAATGCCGTTATGATGCCAGGAGACATTTTGTCCCTTGGGAAAATATCTGTGATTGACGTTTGCGAAAACTTTTTCATCCCCGAGGTCAGAAACCCACGAAGAATCGATATTTCTCAGAATTTTCTCAATTTTCTTCATCCTTTTTTCCCCGCACGGAGTAATATCGGCGTTCACTCACAACCTATATCCATACGAATGAAAAAAAAGGTAAAAACACCATCCAGTCCTTAGTGTTGTGGTAGATTTTTGTTTAAAAGAGGGAGGGGAGAGGAAGAAAGAAAGAAAGAAAGAAAGAAAGAAAGAAAGAAAGAAAGAAAGAAAGAAAGAAAGAAAGAAAGAAAGAAAGAAAGAAAGAAA
>NC_061846.1:20568219-20573219 GCF_019202785.1 Penaeus chinensis | reverse complement strand
CCGCTAAATTGGCACGGCGTCGTGCATTCCGCCGTACCGTAAATAAGCAAGCCGTGACGTCTATGCTCCGAGGCCGCTGACTTAGGGGCTTCTCTGCTGACGGGCGTGGGCGAGCGGGCGCGCGGGCGGGGCTTTTAGGGCGATTATCACGCGGGGGCCAGGCCATCCTGGCGGAAAGGTCTGGCTCGTCTTTATCAGCTGTTGAGGTTCTTTTGGACGAAAAACGCGCCTCTGCTGCTGCTGACGCCGTCGCGAATCCTCCTCGCGTTTACAGGTGGGCGTGACCCACCCCCTCCCCCCTTTCGCCTGCCCGCCCAACGCCTATTTCGTATTTCGGGCACATTTTGCGAGCGAAGGCTGACTGTCCTGCTTGTCTGGCGCGCTTGCACAAGGGGTTGTAAATCCCGGTCCACGCGCGGGCAGGAGTGCTACGTCGTGATCTATTTATAGCAAAGCTGTTATTTATGATCGAGTTCTATTACCTGTCTAGCTGTGACCCCTTCACTCCTCCACAGCCGCCTCGCCCGTCACTCCCTCCGTCCTCCCTTTCTCTGCTCCGTACTACACAAGATATCGAATGATTTTATTTGACGTGAAAGTTATTCCTCTTGGTACCTCATATCGCTCGGGTGATCCCTTTGCCCTCTCTACTCCCCGCCGCATGCCCCCGTCTCCCCTTCCCCGTTTCCCCACTTCCTCTCTTCTGCTCCCCTCTGTTCCGCCCGTGAAGTCCCCTGAAGGAATCCAGTGAGACGTGACGAAGAAGGTGCGAATTGGACGCCCACGCGAGCTCGGGCGCGAAGGAGGGGCGGAGAGCACATTAAAGTGTAATCGAAGGCGGTCTGCGTCGTTTTGGCCTCGGGGAAGGGAGGGTGGGCGGAAGGGGAACTGGGAAAGGGGGGGAGGAGGAGGAGGAAAAGTGGAGAAGGGGAGGGGAGAGGAGAAGGAGGGAGGGGAGGGAAGAGGAAGGAGGGAGGGGGGAAGGGGAGGAGGGAGGGGAGAGAAGGGGCAGGAGGGACGGGGGAAGGGGAGGAGGGAGGATTGGTGGTCATACTGCGTTGACGGAGACTTTAGATGACGTGGTATATTATTTTTTTGTACAAAAAAACTAAAATGATAACGAAAATGACATGACGATGATGATAATATAGTACTGATAATCATAATAATGATAGTAATGACAACAGCAATAATAATTATCATGATTATGATTACAATTATAGCTATATTCATGATAATAGTACTACTAATAATACTGATAATAATAATAGTAATGATAATAATAATAATTGTAATGACGATAAGGATATTGATAATAATGATGATGAGAAAAAGAAGGTAATGATAATCGCAGTCATAATGATGATGATGATGATGATGATAATAATGGTAATGGAAATGCCGAGAATGATAATGAAAAAACAACAAGGATAATAACAGTCATTCTTACTTATAACATGAGAGAGCAATTCTTATTTTTAACATGAATAATAAAGAAGTACGGTATAGCATCGACCGATTGATCTATAAATCAAAGAAGAAAGACACACAAGTGGAAAGATCTGAAGCATTCCTCAAAACCAATTCTGTAGAGAGAGAAAAAAAAAAAGATAAATACAAAAAAAATCAAATAAAAAAACAAAAAGCGAAGAATTCCCCACACAAACCGAATTTATCAGTCCCCTTTTAAGTCTCGCATTCCCCGTTCGCTTCGCATTTTCCGACTGCATCTCTCTAGAAAATGAAATTGTATCCATGAATCCCGTATTTACAGATGGCGCGGCGATAACCTTTCGACGGTTTAACCTCTGTTGGTGAAACGGCAGAGAGGGTTCGGCCGGAGTGCGTTGGAGAGCCGCGAAGGATGGGGGGAGGCGGGGGGGCGGGGGGTCGCGATTAATTTGATTGGATTAGAGTCGGATTGCGGTGTGTTGTCGCTTAGGGGGGGCGTATGTGGGGCTGTAGTATTTTTTTTCTTTCTTTTATTTTGGTGAATGGATAGGGAGAGAGAGAGAGAGAGAGAGAGAGAGAGAGAGAGAGAGAGAGAGAGAGAGAGAGAGAGAGAGAGAGAGAGAGAGAGAGAGAGGAAGGATTAAGGTGTAGGGAAGGTGAGGGAGAGAGGGATTATTATTTTTAGCTATACTTGTTCACTTTATTTGTCTGTATCAATGATATCTATATATGTATATATTTATAAGTCTGTATATCTGTGTTTCTATATTTCTCTCTCTCTATCTATATATGTCCCTCTATGTCTATCTATGGATAGATAAATAGATGTGTCTCTTAGTATAGCTATATATCTACACATGTGCGTATATGCATGTGTGTGTGGATGGGTGATTGTCTACTCTGTCGACTCGCCAGCCTGTTCCTCCCCGCTCCCCGTCCTCCCCTCCACCTGGCGGCTGTCCATCGGCCCTCGGCTGGGAGTGATAGATTCCATTCCCGGCGCGGCCAAGGGCGCCATGACGGCTGTGACGGACGGCTGGCGCGGCCGGACCGGGGTATTTTTCCTCGGAGTCTCTCCCAGGGCGGCGAGGAACGGCTGAGCCTCCGCGGACGCCTGGCGTTTGGGTGTCGGGCGGAAGGTGCTCGTTGAAGGACAGCGAGGGGGGTGAAGTGTGGGCGTAGAGCGGTGGTTAGGTTATTCTCTTCTCCAGCGGTCTATTTTTCTGTCTGTATATATATATATATATATATATATATATATATATATATATATATATACCCGGTATATATATATATACATGTATGTATATATATATATATATATATATATATATATCTTTCTGTCGCTTTGTCTCTCTGCAGTATCTACTTCTCTGCCCATTTCTCTACCAAGGTATATTTAGGTATATTGATAGTCTAAGTAATTTCTAAGAGTATCTAGAAGAGCTTTCGCCATTCTCATTCCACCGTTGTAGAAACAGTCTATCGTATTTCTTAGTTTTCTTGCGATCTTATAAATTGGTAAATGATACATGGAATTTAAACGATATATTAACCGAAAAAAAATGAATCATAAATTGCGTTCGTCGGAGCAGTATTAGAATTTAATATTTCCTCCGGCGAAAGTTGCGGCGGCAATTTTCAATTCAGCGGCGCACGATTTACGCGGGCGTCGGGAGGAGGAGGGGGGGGGGGGGGGCGAGGAAGTAATGGGAGAGGGGGAAGGGAGGGCGTGTGGTTGGGGTGGAGGAGGAGAAGGGGGGTAGTAGGGGGTGAAAGGGAGGGGGGAGAGGAGGGAGAAGGGAGAGAGGGAACGGAGGGAAGGGGGTTGAACGGGAGGGGAAGGGGTGGAGTATGGATGGATGGATGGAGGGGGAGGGGAAGGGGGAGGGGGAGGGGGAGGAGTGAGGCAGGACGAGATGATTGGGAGGGGAATGAGCGAGAGGAGGGAAGGGACGGGAGGGGGGGGGGAGGAGATAGGGGAATGGTTCAGCCTCGTAAATTTAAAGAAAATGAGGATGATAATAATGATCACGGTTTACTACGCGTGAGTTTTATGGTCGACGAAGCCCTTCTCGATGCTCGCCGCGCCGCTCCGATTTCTTGTTCCGATTTTCCTCCCTCTTCCTCTATTTTTATTCCTTCCTCTTTCCCCCTTTTTTTCCCCTTCGTTTCTGAAACGTGTCTCGATTTATCTCCCCTTTATTTTTTTCCTCTTTTTTTTCTTTTAAAGCGTAAGATGTATTTTGCATAATCCGTTGATGGAGTGTTGTTGAAGTATGGCTGATCCTCGTGCAAGTTTTCCCTAATGACTGATTTTATATGCAAGACTTTGTTCGTCTGAGCGGCGGGAGGTTTATTGAGTATGGAAGCTATTCTTTGGCTTTCTTTTCCCTTTCTTTTGGAGGGGAGAGGGGCCTGGCAGGGGGAATGGGGGGGGGGAAGGATAGGGTTATAGGGAAGGGGGGAGGAAAGGGAGAGAGTTTATGGAGTATTTTTTTTTTTGGGGGGGGGGGGGGTAAGGAAGGGGGGAGGAGGGAGGGGGTAGAGAATAGGCGAGGAAGAAAATTTATCGAGTATAAACATCCACTTTCTTCAGATTGTTTTTTAATTTTCTTTTACATTAAGGGAAATTAGGGAGAGGTGGAGGGAAAGGGATACGAGAGGGGCGAGAGAGGGAGAAGAAGGAGAGGAGAGGAGTAAATAGGGACAGGACAGGCGGCAGAGGGATAGGAGAGGGAGAAGTGAGCAGGGGAAAACGAGAGGGAAGCTTGTAGCGAAAACTCGTTAATTGTAAGCCGCTCAAGAAGCCCAGGGGATCGGCACCGACATGGAGGATCCAGTATCTTTACGTTGGCGATTATTTCGTAAGAGTCTTAAAAGCGTTTTGTTGTCCCGGGCGAGGGAGGGAGAGGGAGAGGGAGAGGGAGAAAGGAAAAGGCTAGAGGGAGAGAGAGGGAGAGGTAGAGGTAGAGGTAGAGGGAAAAAGGGAAAGTTAGAGGTAGAGAGAGAGAGAGGTAGAGAGAGAGAGAGAGAGAGAGAGAGAGAGAGAGAGAGAGAGAGAGAGAGAGAGAGAGAGAGAGAGAGAGAGAGAGAGAGAGAGAGAGGTAGAGAGAGAGAGGGAGAGAGAGAGAGGGGGGGGGGGGGGGGAGAGGCAGACAGAGAGACAGAGAGAGAGGGGGGGGGGGAGAGGCAGACAGAGAGAGACACACACACACACACACACACACACACACACACACACACACACACACACACACACACACACACACACACACACACACACACACACACACACACACACACACACACGGAGTTGACAAGAGAGGAAAGGAGAAGGGAGAATAGAGAAGGAAGAGAAAGAGGAAGAGGAAGGGAGAGAAAGAGAGAGAGAATAAAGAAAAAGGCGAGAAGGCCAGACGAATTGGAGTAGTCACTGAGAAGGATTAGGAGGGGAGAAAGCAAGACTACGAGAATAAAAAACAGGAAGCATAGAAATGTTGGTGTGATATTCAGGTGTTTGAGGAAAATCACTTGCGACAAAAGGA